>NW_008673078.1:28700-36472 GCF_000695815.1 Acanthisitta chloris
CACACGCATTAAGTAGCAACTAGACTATACAAACTCTTTAATATAACTTGTATTTGGTAGCTGTTGGCAAGTTAAAACAAACAAACAAGACCTGAAAACCAAGCAAACACCAAACAGAAAGCCTCTAGCCTGCCATCCCCAGTTTGTGTTCAAATATGCCTCCACCCTGTCCTCCAAATCCTCCTCCACTACACTCAGAGTATCGTAGCTCTCTCTCTACTAAGCTGCCAGAAAGATAATAATTGTTGGAATGTATTGCTGTGATTTTTTTTTTCAAGAATCCACAGTCTTTCACTGCCTTTACTCAAAACTTAGGATCTCAACTTTCTTCCCATTTCTCACAGTTCCTTTGGGACAATATCTTTTTATCACGGTCTATGTTGACAATATGGTGAAAAAAATGCAATCACTGTCTGCTGTTATCCAAGTGTCAGTGATTACTAGGAGGGGCATGGGGGTGTTTCCATTTAGAATCACAGAATATCCTGAGTTGGAAGGGACCCCAAGGACCATCAGTCCAACTCCTGTCCCTGCCCAGGACACCCCAACAATCCACCATGTGCCTGATGCCCAAACACGCCCTGAGCTCTGTCAGCCTTGGGGCTGTGACACTGCCCTGGGAGCTGTTCAGTGCCCAAACACCTCTGGGGGAAGAACCTTGTCCTGATAGCCAACCTAACCCTGTTCAGTGCCCAAACACCCCTGGGGGAAGAACCTTGTCCTGATATCCAACCTAACCCTGTTCAGTGCCCAAACACCCCTGGGGGAAGAACCTTGTCCTGATATCCAACCTAACCCTGTTCAGTGCCCAAACACCCCCCCCCTGGGGACCTTCTCCTAATATCCAGCCTGACCCTCCCCTGACACAGCTCCAGCCATTCCCTGGGTCCTGTCCCTGGTCCCAGAGAGCAGAGATCAGTGCTGCCTCTCACAAGGAAGCTGCAGACTGTGATAAACTCTGCCCTCAGTCCCCTCACCTCCAGGCTGAACAAACCAAGAGCCCTCAGACACTCCAGACCCCTCACCATTTACTTCTTTAGAATCCTGCTTAAGGTAATTTCACTGACAGAGCCAAAATGGAACTCTCTGTCACTTCTAATATTAGACTTGTAAGGAAAAAACACCAGGAATTCTCCTTGCTTCTTTGAAAGCTCCTATGACCATGATATAAAGAAACTGTTTCTGGCATTATAGCTGCTGTAAAGATTGGGTCCCCAAATCATCTATTGAGCACTCTTCTGCCTCTCCTTTCTCCTACACCACACAGTTGTAGTCTCAATCACTATCTCTGATCTAGCTCTTTCATCCACACTGAAAAGAAGCAGTGAGGTGCTTAAGGGTAACTCCAAGGATAAAAAATGATCAGAGATGCAATGGAAAAATACTGGTTTGCATTTCTTAGGGTTTATCCCTTTTTAAATTGCTGCAACTACTTAGAAAAGACCACATCTGTAGGGAGTGATAGCATCTTTTATTAAATCAACTGATACAGCTCAAAAAACTAGACTCAGCCACGTATGTTGGATATTTTTATCTCACTAACACAGTTAAGGAGCTTTCCTTAACAGCTTCCCATTTTCCTGGATCCACACATATGAAGTAAGACTTTATTTGCCACTTTCCTCAGCAATACTTCCCATTTACATGCCAGGTTATAAGTCAGCAATGAGTTAATAACCTGCAACACAGTGGACCAAAAGATGTGTAGAGAGAGGGCATTTTGAGCTCCCTTTTGCTCCCACAGGAACTAAGGATGTTGGGAACACTGACAGTGCACAGTTCTCCTTATAAAAGTTCCAGTCACTAGTGCAAACAAAAATACAGAAAAGTTATGAAACTAAGTGCAAAAACTAGTAGAAACACCTCACTTTATTTCTAACCTGAAAAAGCAAAAGTGAAAGGGGAGAGAAACGACTTTACTACCACAACTAACTAATATTTCTATACAAGTACTTTTCACATTCTAATGACAGACAAGCTTACCTATGTTAGAGTAGTCATTACTAATACAGCCATTATTTTCTGCATGTGATACTCAACAAGACTGTGCTTACTACTGTCTTACTACACCTTCCTTTTGTGCACGACAATCACGTTTTATACTTCTGGGGTTTCCTTCAAAAGTACTGGGCATGAATACCACAATTTCCAGCAACTACCACATTAGCAAGTTAACCTTGGGTAAGTCTAACAAGTACTTTTATTCAGAGCAACAGATGTTACCAATGGACTACAAGGCTTGGCTGCTGCCACCGTTTTTAGGCTGCTTTACATAACAAGATTCTGTGTTTAAGATATATGTCACTGCTCACCCTCACACTGTTTCTTCGAAGCTCACAGTGGAACATCATTTAGTTAAAGATAAATATTTAATACTAGAGTTGTTCTGTGATGCAAGCACAGCTAAAACAAAGGGCCTCTGTGGATGCAGTGACCAGATTTCAAACGCAGGTAGATCAATAAAAAAAAAAGCTCAAACACAGCCTCCATGTGTGAGCAGAATGGTTTACAATGGCTTGCAAATGACTACGTGCTTGCTGTAACCAGCTGCTCCTAAACTATGAACACAAACCAATTCATGTTAAAGCCAAAGCCCAGCACTGTTTCTACAGGGAAATGCCAGTAGTTTTCACTCGTTCCACATGTTAGTTCTGTTAAGGATGCAAACAGCAGTAACTTCAGAACAAACTGCACCAAGTCCATTAGTACAGCAAGGGCTGTCAATCCCCAGAACTCCCCTACAACAGCTCAGGCAATGCAGCAATGATCTCCAAGCAGGAAACAAAACCTCCACAGCACACACACGAGCCTCTCTGCCAAGCCAACACTTTCTGCTTCAGCCAAGCAGCCAGTCTGCCCCGACCTGCTCCACGGCTTGCATCAGGCTTCAAACACCTCCAAACATCAATCATAAAAACAAAGACAGGACACTGAATTATACAGTATTAACCTCCAGGGTTTGCATACAAAGACCGAAGATTTATTTATGTCCTAGCATGCTAAGAGCTTCGGTACACTGTTCTTTACACCAAACCAGCTGCCAATTTGATGAACCTCTCTGCCCTCAGCAGGAGCACAGTGCCTGTGATTAATGAGTGCCTGCGTGTGGAAAAGTGCAAGAACAGAAGATGGGGTAAAATCCACACCATTGTGACCCTATGCATCTGACAGACCACTGCAATAATTTTCGCACAACTGGTTTTCTGTTGGAGAAAGAAAAGACTGAGGGCTGAGGAGAGAGGGTTGTGGGGTTATTTTGTTGATTACATTTGGATACTACACACCACTCTTCTACTAACTAGTAAAACATAATGCATCGCTTATTAAAGACTCTTTCAGCATTCCAAAACACTAATTCAATAATACAAATTGATTCATAAATAGGGTCACAGTCCAAAAAACATGAGCTATGTATTCAAAGTGAAGAAAAAATACTCTCTAGAAGATTTCAAGGTTTTAGCTTCTCATTCAGCAGTCTCACGACTGAGACTCAAGCTGAAGAACTGCCAGGCACGTTATTCTGTGCCTTGAAATCACCATATTAAATACTCAGAAGAAAATCTAGTTTACACTTCCTGTAATTCACAAGAACACACTGGGAGGGTTCTCCATTATTCAAAAACAAAAGTCCCTCATTATCTTTTCCAACAACTCCCGAGCAGACCCAAGTTCTGCACCAGGCTCCAAAAAAAACCAACAGCACTGCATTATTTCTAAACCTACCTACCTTCCTGCACGAGGTTTTACACTGCAAACACCCCCCAGACAAGTCTCTATCCTCAGCAGTCCCACCGATTTCAATGGGACCATTACTAATGTAAGCAGCTCATCAGATAGATTTTTCAGGTGGTGTCTTTACATCTTTAATAGTTTGAATTCTAAGGTTTTGGGTGATTACTCCCTCAGGGGCTAGAAAAATCTCTGCAATCTCTCTTTGCAAACTACCAAGTCTTAACCCATTCAGCTCGTTACAAAGCCTGACCTACATCAAGTGAAAAGAGTCTTATGCCCCTTACACAGAGAAAACAAGACATTCAGGAGGCCCTGAAGGGTGTGAGGAGCAAGGTACTGGGAGGGAATTCACATCACCCGGACCCTGCCGAGCACAGCACAACCTGTTTCTGTGCCCATATTTCCAGAGACTCTCAGAGAGCTCATGTGTCACTAGGTAAGGTTTAAAACTGTACACTTTGTTTGGTATTTATATTCTCCCCAATGATATGAAAGATGTTCACATAAAAAGAGAAGAAACTGGTATTAGGAGTTCTGTCAAATGCAAGCAGGGAAAACCCTTGTATCCTCCATTCCTTGGGGCTATATGGAAGGACTGCAACAAGGACTTCCTCACCCTCAGAGATCACTTCTTTTTTACCTTGTGGTCTCATGAAATGCTAATATCACAATAAAATAGATGACAATTTCTCCTCCTTTCCCCCAAAAAAGAAACAAATATCTAAATGATACCATAAAATTACTATTTTTTAAATTTCAATTTAAATCCCAAAGGAACTTCTGCATCAGACTTAAAAAACTATATTTCTTTCTTTATTTTTAAGGAATGCCTCAGGACCATGGCATTACACAACTGTAAAATTAGGAAAGTAAAGAGATAAAACCCTTAACAAGAACTTAACACAGCTAATACGTGAAACTCTGTGCTAACTGGATTGTTCTACATACCTTTTAACTTAAAATCATATGATTCAGAAACAAAGTCACAACAAAATACTGTACCTTACCTGGCCCTTGTGCAGAGACCGAGCAAACACATGGTCCCAAGTCCTTCTAATGACAACGTGCACTCACCCTACCCACTGGAGCAGCCTCACCCTGCCAGGAGCCAACCAGCCAGCACACCTCAGCAGCCGGGAGAGCTCTGCCTTCTGCCTCTGCCATCAACCTCCTGATGCTGGGAGAACACTAAACCCTTCCACGCATATGAGTCCTCATCTCTGGAGCAGAGAACTGCTACATCCTCATCTTCATAGACATACTAAGAAACACCAAAAATTAACTTGAACCAACTCTTTTCCTTACATAAATGTTCTGGTGACTCCTTGCTACTTTTTTTCTTTTTTTAGAGAAGCAGTCAAAACACGGGGAGCAGGGTGGGGGAAGGTCTGCTTTAATCTTACTAACACAGTATCCTTGTTTCTGCTCCTCATCTGTAAAGAGTAACCACGAGGAACTCCACACGCCTACCACTCACTTAAAGCAAAGAAGCACTTTCTTCCTACCATTACACGGAAAAAATGCAATACAAATAAAGTGCAAATGCAGCAGTGTAACAGAACTTTTATAAAAGCACAGATGTCATTTCAAAAAAGGATGTTTCCTTTCCTTCTGGGATGCAGTAAGGAAGATCACCTGTACCACAAATTTGAATACTGCATTAATGTTCCTCAACACAAATGTCCACTTTCTTTAAAATACACTGGCCAACACGCACTACATTTTGTCTGTGTTCAGGATAGCAGAGCTACCAGTGAATCACAAAACCCACACCTGTGTCAACTTCCCTTCACAAACTGGTTTATAAAGTGGTATGACATAATCTACTGAGTGGATGGTAGTAAAACCAAAATTACCTCAGAGGCTGAAGCACACTTGGGAGAAAAGTGGGAGACGTGGGAATCTTCATTGTGCCAGGTTATAGGCAATGATGAAAACACTAAGTACCACTCTGACGTAATGTTAGCACTTTTTGCTGAGTGAAAAAATCAAAACACAAACAAACCCACCCAGCACTATCTAGTTTTATTTAAAGATACTTCTCTTAGAGACTGGGAGACAGATCACAGTGAACAATTTGAACACACAGCACTCACAAAGTGAAGCCCTTAACGTGTCGGAGGGGGCATAGCAAACTGCATTTCTGGTTGTACCTCCCACCAGTCAAGATCTCTTACTCCCAAACACACCATTGTAGCAAAACGACAAAACTAACAGCAGTCAGGTACTAATGCCTCCTTTCCCTCTTTCTAGGATATGAGACAGGGAGCACAAACTTCCTTTTGTTTGCAACCCTGATATTCCACATCTTGCACAGGAACAGAAAAGTAGCAACAAAAACGTTAACAATTGCAGTTCAAGCTGGGAGCGACTGTTCTGTTCCAATTCAATGATACCACTAATGGCTTCTTAGCAGTTCCATGAAATCAGCCAGCTGTCAAGTTGATGCATCAGAAGGAACAGTTATGCACTCCCATAAGAAAAAGCAACACATCAGGATGTTTTGCAAAACATCTGCTCCTTTACACTGCAGTTCTATAATAAACATGCAAACAAAGAAAACATGAAAAAGGGCAACAGGACCTAAAGACTTCCATTACTTTATCTGCATTTTCAGTGTCTCCCAAAAAGACCCAAAAAATTTCAGTCTTGTAGCACTTTCTTCTTAACATAAGGTCAGTATAAAGATTACACAAATATACTGCAGTGGTCAACCAATGCTTGTTCCCTCCATGGTATAAAAATATTGCTAACTTATCTTTTGAAAAAGCAAAGCATTGTGTTCCATGTTCGATAAAATCAAGTATTTGTCACCAAAAGGTACAGAGCCTGTGTTTAGTCACCTTTCCTCTAGCACTACCCAATCAACTTCACTACGTCATCGACAACCTGCAATAATCTACGTAGACAAATCCTAAAAACAATTCCTCCTGTGGGAACACTGACCTGTAAGGAACCCAGCACTGTGGGATTTAGCTTAGAAACAGAATTTGAATGAGAAATACCAGTACCACAATTCCAGCTTATTTTTAAACATAATAGTCACAAAACCTTACTTTGTGCCATTCAGAAGAGACTTTGGGTCAGGAATTAAAAAGAAACATTTTTTGCTCTCCAGAGAGTTGTATTTATGAAGAACTTTATCACAACCTGATATGAACACTCCACTGCTTACAAGGCACTGGTGCCAACTATGATTAAACAAATACCTCCTGCCTGAAGTGAATGTGAAATTTCTTGAACACCAAAGATCCCCTAACAATTCCTAATGCCTCCTCAACATACACTTTGTAAAAATTATCTTGGCTACCATTTTCTTAGTGTTATGTAGTTTATTGATTTTGCAGCATTCTGACAGAAACTTGTACCCAGTTTATTATGAGACATCAGAGCTGTACTATCATTTTCTGAAACTACTTATCCCCTGTTCCTCACCATCTATAATCTGTCAATCTCCTAGACCTTTGTTGCATCTGTAATTTAGAACCATCTGTTGTACATGCTTTCAACTTATTTAAACGTTTTCATTTAGCCAGTACTCACGTAGCTAGCAAGCACTGAATCCAACCGCACTTTCTGGTGCATTTAGGAACAAAAAATAAAGCATCTGACATTTGTTCCAATGTAACCTTAAGGATGCTTTAGATACATCATTCGATACGGACTCGGATAGGAAAAAAGTCCTGGTGTATAAACAGTATTCCCATTACTTTCTATGTTAACTGTTGTCAATGTTTTTCCCAACCCTGAAGACAAAGAAAATGCATATTAAACACAAGCAGTTTCATGCTCTCGATAGTGTGACTTTAAATATGCAGCAAGCCAGAGAAGAGCAGAGAAAAGAATGAAACACCAGAACTTCACCTAGAACAGCTGTTCCTTACCAAGCACCCTGTGTTTCACTGAGTCCTATCATGTGACCAGAAAAACTTTTACGAGATTTAAACAAAAGTGCAATTGAGAGTAAATTTATGGAACAGCACCTTTTATTGTTTCCCTTTCCACAACAGCTGATGCAGAACTTACAGTCAGAGGGAAAG
>NW_008673078.1:36489-37134 GCF_000695815.1 Acanthisitta chloris
GGGAACCTGTTATGGGGTTGTTTTTTTTCAATGAGTTTAGCATAGTAACTACATTTAGCCAGCCATGTTATACAGCACCAGGAACATAACCCAAACTGCATACAATATTTATAGGCACCTCCCAGGCAGAACCTTTTAGCAATATAGCTGAATAAATTCGTTGTTTCCCAATCTGTCACTTTAAAATGGAGCTGTGCGTTTCCATGCTCCTCGTGCCAAGGAGACACTGCTTATTTCTCAGGGAAGATCCTGTACTAATTGTTTCATGGAAACTTCACATCAGATTACTACTTTCTGTAAATAAAACCAACCCAAATCTCCGGGTAATTCGTTATTTAGCTGAAGAACTTCGGAACGTTTCTTTATACAGCCAAACGGTTGAGCGTTACGCATTGAATACTGCGGCCAGGACAAGAAAGAAAAGGCGCAGGGAAATACCCACGATCGCTTCCCTGTTACAAAACCAGGCAGCAGATAAAGCAGCATACCCCCACCGCCCCCGCGGCCGGGGCGAGCCAGGAATTCCGGGGAAAAGCACAGAGTCCCGAAAAAACCCAAACTTTACATGACGTCAGCGCGAGCTCCCCGAACTCCAGCCCGTTCCCCGAACTCCGGCCCGCTCCCGGCCCGCTCCCCGAACTCCGG
>NW_008673079.1:0-889 GCF_000695815.1 Acanthisitta chloris
TGTCGCCCACAAAGATGTTGAACAGTACTGGCCCAAATACCAACCCCTGAGGGACATCACTCATCACTGGCCTCCACGTGGACAATGAGCCGCTGATCACAACTCTCTGCATGTGACTGCCCAGCCAGTTTTTCATCCACTGATTGGTCCACCCATCAAATCCACATCTCTCCAATTAAGAGACAATGATGCCATGCAGGACAGTGTCAAATGCTTTGCATAAGTTCAGGTATATGATATCAGTTGCTCTACCTCTATCCACTGATGCTGTGGCCTCACGATAGAAGGCCACCAAATTCGTCAGGCATGACTTGCCCCTGGTAAATTCAGGTTGGTTATTACCAATCACCTTTTTGTTTCCCATGTGCCTAAACATAGTTTCCTGGAGAATCTGCTCCTGGCAAGTTTTCACACTGGATGAAAACCTTGATCAGATGACATGGACTGAGAGAAAGAGGAGACACAGTGAGTCAATGCTGGCAAAAGCATGATTTGTGGAAACCTTTTCCACTCACAGCATTATACACAGGAGAAGGTGGCACTGCAGTGATGCACAGATGGTAATTAATTCTTGGTCTGCACATTTAGATGTCACAGAACGGTTGTTGTTTCACTAACAACAGCAAGCGCACCCTTCTAGGTAGTAAATTCACGGTGACTTTTCTTTTGTTTACGTACGTGTCGGTTTTATTATTTTACCGTGCCTGAGAGCTGGATTGGATCCGCTCTTTGCTGCCACACAGAGTCGCACGGACGCGCGCACAAAGGCATTTCCCTCACTTACAGTGAAGGCACTTAGTTGCCTTCGCGGTACCTTCTCATCCCAACGGAGATGCTCACCTGGCAACAAAGAAGTAAATCGGCGTTACAGTGACAAGGTAAGGAGTTT
>NW_008673080.1:0-3033 GCF_000695815.1 Acanthisitta chloris
GCAGCCGGTCCAGGCGGAGGCCCACGGCGAGCGACGCCAGGCACTGCATGTAGGGGCTGTGAACCAGCTGGTCACCACACACCACGTGGGGCTGGGGTGGGGAAGCAGAGAGAGGGGGCACGAGTTACAGCACGCAGATACGACGCTTGTGCGTCGGCTCAGAAATAGGAGGCCTTGCAGAAAAATGCTTAATCCAAGTTTTTGCAATATTTCAGGTATCTTCAAATTAGGAGACTACTAGCTCTGAGAATACTGAAAGACATTTGCAAATAGGATGCAGGGCTCTCTGCGGTGAAAGGCTGAAAGCAGCTGAGACTCAGACGGGGACCTCATGCCAGACATGAATCTAAGTGCTTGCGCTAGCTCTTCCTACCTTCTCGTAGGCATACTGCTCCTGCAGCATGACGGGCAGACGCTCCAGGAAGGCTCGCATGCAAGGAGCCATGTTCAGCCCCAGAACTCCTTGCTGCTTCAGCGCAGTCCTGCACGTCGCCAGGACGTGATTGGAGGAGATCCACTCCGAGGTACAGTTCACCACCAACACGTCCTGTTCAACGCAGTCACGAGACATGTCAGGAACTAAAAACTCACAGAGCAGATTATTCAGGCCCCATGATTTATCCCCAGTCATCTTAGTTTCCATCGGGGCCAGGAAACCCGTAAGTTCAAACATCTACCTCTGTTGGTGAATAATCTGCTGACAAAAGGTATGGAGCAGCCACTGCCCCACACTCCCATGGCAACTCTGGGATTATCCCTCCAAGGAAGAATGCAAACATGGTGACAAGTAGAGTTCATTTCAGTGACTGCTGTGCCCTTAAGTCAGGATTTAGTTTAGATGCAACCTTAGTTTAGGATTTGCCTTGTTACTACAACTATCAATATTTGGTCTGAATTCCGAAGAGACTTTTGGAGACTCACACGATACTCAGGGCCACATGCAGCATGACTCTAGTAACAGGAGTCATAGCTTGTGCCATATTTTTTCACAAAAAACACCATCTTTTGGAATAATCAGCTGTTCAGATGCCACAGGTTCCTTACACAGCAAACACTGAAGTAAATTCTGCTGATGCTTAAAATTTTCTGAGGTTGAGGCTGCTTTACACTGAGTTACATCACCAAAGTATCTTATCTGCTGGGGAAAATGCAACATTTCTACATGCTGCGTAAGGGAATAAAAGAAATCTGTCTTTTGTCTATTTTTGTTGCTCATTTACATCTGCTTCCACCAACCAGAGAAGCTGATGCCATCCGTGCACAGCACCTCTACAACCACCAGCTCAGGATTCCACCCTGCCCCACCAAATTAGACACAGGATTCTACTAGAGAAAGCTCAGCCTTTTCAGGGTGAGGTAATAAACTGAAAGCCTAACCCATATACCTCGAAAACGTAACACAGTTAGAACAGATATTGTTACAGGAAAAGAAAGGGACAGAGAAAAGAAAGCAAAAATAAAGACAGACAAATGGCATTTTCTTTTAGTCAAGATTGGAAGGAATGTAACTTTCAGCATGTCATACCTTTGACCTGTTAGAGCAGGCAGCTACCCCGACCTCGGGTATCCATACTGCAGTCTGGATAGCTCCAGAACCTATCACTACACTCTGCAACACGGAGCCATCCTAGGGAGAGGAGGAGTTTGAGTCAGCGTGCAGAACAGCTACACTCGGTTTAGGTGCACACGGTCACATTCCTCAGGGATGATATTCTCCCAAGCTGTTTAATAACTACTTGAAAACTGAAATGCTTATCCTAAAAGCAGAAAACCCCATCTAGAATTTTTATCATGTTAAGGAATAGCATAACTAAGAACTTAGAAATGCTTAATAATCCGCATTATCTGACTCCTGAAAAATATTGCTCCAGGCTAGAAAGAGAGGGTGGTGGTTCTGCAAAGCCTAACTTACACAACCAAACCTACAGAATCAATCAATAACAGAACTATAAGTAACACCTTCAATGTCAAGCACAATTGCAATTTATATTATTTACAACTTTACAACATCATTTTGTGCCACTCCTCTGACGTTTCTAACGGGGGGTGATGGTAAGCTGCTGTGACGCCTTGACCACTTCAGACACTTGTACTACAAAAAGAGAACCAGGCCACATCAAGGACGATCTTACCCGTAAAGACCAAATGTTCATGAGCCCACCAAGGCCCCCAGACACCAGGGCCAGCCCGTCAGGACTGAACGCCACCGTGCGAACCGGAGTGATGTGTCCTCTCAGCTGAAACACACACTTGACTTCTACTGCTTTTCTGTATCCATCCTGCAAAACACGTCACAGTTACGGAGCAGCACGACAGCTGCTGTGCCCTGCACTGAGCACTGCCCATCCCTGGAGATGGGGAACCAGAAACTCGCACCAGGACAGTGCCATCTTCCCTCCCCGTGCAACACGCCACCAACACTAAAGATTGACGTAGGTGAAGTTAAGGTTGTCTCTTTTTATCCACAGAAAACTTCAACCTCTTACTAAACTTCAACCTCTTACTAAACTTTAGTATAAATTTATGAACTTTTGAAAGAATGAAAACAGATCAAAATATAATCTTTAGCCAAATAAAATTTGAACATGCGATTTTTCATTTCTTGCTCTGAAAATGCCTACACATACACAAACGCCATGCAAAGGTCTTTAGCAAATGTCTTCTCTCGGGACGTGCTGAGATTCAAGTAACTCGCTCACATTCTCCATTTCACAACGAGCAAAGGGAATTTCTTAAACACCAAGTTTACTTCTTTTACCTTGGCACTTGTTTCTTGCTCCCACCATGCCTCTGAGCACGCTGAGCTGGACTGCGCCATCGTGACGATGTCCTGGGGAACGGTCCACACGCACACCAAACCGTTGTGGCACCCTCTAAAGCACGGCAGGACAAAGCAGACAAACACAGTGAAAGGATTAACTAACAAGGTATCAGTGGTCTGACATGAACTTAAGGTGTCAGTAGCCTTCAGCATCTTCCTATTAAACCGCATTGCATCGATTAATCTAAAGTAGAAAGGCATGTTCCCAACGG
>NW_008673080.1:3070-3464 GCF_000695815.1 Acanthisitta chloris
TAGCTTTTCATACTAACAACACATTCTCAGAGGAAGTATTTGGGTGAAGCAAAGCAAGTTCAAGCAGGACCAGTGCACACAGGTCTCACAACACGGAGAGAACTGGTGGCAACAGGACCAGGGTCACTCTCTCCATTTGAATTCTGCAGCCTCACGGTCTCCTGTCAAGGTATGTTCAAAAGCATCGAGGTTTTCCGCGCGCGAAACAACACATTCTCAGAGGAAGTATTTGGGTGAAGCAAAGCAAGTTCAAGCAGGACCAGTGCACACAGGTCTCACAACACGGAGAGAACTGGTGGCAACAGGACCAGGGTCACTCTCTCCATTTGAATTCTGCAGCCTCACGGTCTCCTGTCAAGGTATGTTCAAAAGCATCGAGGTTTTCCGCGCGCGA
>NW_008673081.1:0-24961 GCF_000695815.1 Acanthisitta chloris
ATTATTTATTTATAAAGTTAAAAGCAGACTGGATAATCATTATCTTTACTGACTTTCTTATTTGTGAGGCCAATTTTGAGTATGGGCAATGAAATAGAGAAATCTGGATGGAATTTCCAATACTCTTGACCAACAAATGTAAAGAACAATCCCTGATAGGGCAGAAGGTGTTCTTTATTCTTTGGTATTTCCTACCTTCAAACACACACTTTAAATTCAAAAACTATTTATTTTACAAGGACCCAGCACAGCTTGGAGACTTGGACTTGCCACAAAATGCAGAAAACTGCATACTTGAGGGAAACAACTCAGTGGTGGAGTCAAGCAAAGCATCCAATTACGACACACAATTTGGAGGACCCTCTGTGCTTTAGTAACAAAATAGGCTTAGAAAACAAAGGATACAGCACCAGCTGCACCAGGCTGCCAGCAAGCTGGTTTAGCCTTGGTCCCAAAAGCTTATGATCTTTTCATAAGGTCCAAGTTTCATAATAGAATTCAGAGCTCAAAGAACATTTTGTCATTTAGTAGCAAAGCTGGTACCTCCTAGATCCTTCAATCAAAAAAAAATGATGCTTAAATCAGTGGCTAAATTCATCATTCCTAGTAGGGACTTTCCTTCTGGGTCTTCTCAGAAGATGAAGAAAAAACTTACTGTCTTAGTTACTCTTACTAGAAGCTATATGGAAGAAGAAGAAATTGCAATCCTCTTTATTTTTAGAGCAGGTAAATGCTATTTTCTTCTTCCTCTACCAAAATGAGATGATGATGATAAGAAATCACATTAATAATTTTTCAGACTTCTGTTTCTTTGAAGGATGGGGAAAATACACACTGCAGCTGTCCCAAAACACACCTCCCCCCCTTTCAAAAAAAGGCCCAAACCAACAAAGAATGCACTCCAAATGGGAAAATAAAAATAAATCATTGCCAAGCAATCTGTAAGGCTCCAATGCTGCACAAAAAAAACCAAAAGCAGAATTCAAAAGAATGGATCTCAAAACCTTTTCACCCTGAACTGGCATATAAAACCTCTAGGGAACTCTAGATTGACTTCCAGACAGATTCAAGACTGAGCAGTGGGACTGACCTCTGGCAGATAAAGAAGGTTTTAAACACTGCTTTAATTGTTCACTGGGGTCTTTATGGACAGCCTCAATATAAATGCGTAAGTATCTAGAATATATATTAAACAGATTTGAGTATGGAGGTTTTTTCCTAATACTTTTTTTTAAGAATAAAAGACCATAAAATAAACATTCGGGATTTGCAGGAGGATCATGTAATGTATCTCATCACGTGAATGTTTGCTTTCTTTTAGAGGTCCCAGGAGTTTTGCTTAACAAAGCAAGTCAAGGGGAAAAAAAGGATGATTCTTCACTGTTAAAATGTGCATCTTTTTGCTGAACATTCACACATGAAAGATTCCCCTCTTCCTCTAATAACCAGCTGTTACTATGAAAACTGCCAAGGCTTTCCAAAGTATGTTGCTCAAAATGCTGCTGTTAAGGCATTCATTCTTTCCCTTCAGTATTTTTTCAGTTTACAGTATTTTACCCTCCACCATACTATGAAACAATCAAGCACCTTGGCTTATTTTTACTTTTATAGAAAGGGAGAGTACACCCAAGTGGTTGAGCATCTCAGCAGCCACAAAGGAAATTGGTACTTAAACAATGTTAATTTAGATCTCTTCATGTCTCACTTTATGAAGTGTACACTCAACTTGTGGAAAACACAGCTAGAATTAAAATATTTTATATCCTTCTAATAACCTGAGGAAGTCATGCTACAGTCTTAGACAGTACAAATATACTCCTATTACAGTCACCCTAGTTTCATCCTGCTCATATAAAATCCTGCAATAGGACAAAGTAATACAGACATTCTCACCTCTTCGTATCTTCTTCATTCCTATTCTTGTCTTTCATTAAGCAGTACCAACTACGGTACAAATAATTCACCAAACAAAACTGCAAATTTGCTTAGTGTGCTATTATTAAAATATATTCTTCATTATGTTTTCTTATTACCATCCTTCCTGTCTTCCCCACACTCCTGACTGCTCATTTGAAGCTTGGCAGTTCCCATACCATTGGAATGTTTTAGACCAAAGACTGTTAGCACATATGATCAAGTATTTATACATAAATACTGAAAATATTTAACAGTTTAATTTCTCACAAATACTGAGGAATAACATAGTATGCAAAAGAGAGATGCAAATTACCAAGATTCTTCTGCCATTACATTCATTTACATTTTTGCTGTGGATGAAGGCATAAATCAAAGCACTCTTACAAAAATCTATAAAACACTCATTTTGTTACCCCTCTCTGTCCCCAGAATGTTTACTTTTACTAAGCATAAATAATATTCTAATTTATCACTGTGTTATGGAATCCTGCCTTGTTCCTGCCTGTGGCTACGTAAACTCATGATGTACAAGATATGAATGGCAAGAGTGGCAGTGAGAAGAAGCAGAAAAGAGACCAATCTACAGCATAGGAGGCTAGGATGGGCAAGAGAAGCAGATATATGTTCTAACACAGGCTAGATGGCAGCATTAAAAATAAAAATAAAAAAGCTGAGGACCAAGAACAGAAAATTAATTCATTACCTGTGAAGCACTTCAAACTACATTATTTGTACTTACTTGTAGACTGGGAGAGGAACAGATTGGGACTCAGAATGATGAATTTGTGCAAACAGCTAGGAAGGAAGACTGAAAATTAAAGTTTTCAAATATTTTAACAGTAAAGAATATTTTTTCTTTGCTTGATATTCTTTGTTAAGCAAAATTCTTGGGACCTCCAAAAGAAAAAAGCATGTTCACGTAATGGGAACATTATTTTGATAATACATTTGCATTCCAAAACACCAGCAGCCTTTTGCTCAGCCCTTTTACCACAACTGACTGATGTTGATGTGATCTCACCACTTGAGATACGCCACGTTTCAGAAGACAGCAAAACTTGAATCTAATATTTCATACCTCACAAGACCCCACCTTAGATAAATGATCTAATAGCAACTAATTTGGTATGTATATTCAAAGTTTAAATAGGTTATTGCTTGATTTGAGGTCCTCAATTTCATAGAAGAAAAGAAACTTTTAATTAACTGTGTTTCTATGAATGCCACTATCTGAACTTCACTCATTTTTTAAATGCTTTTATACCATTGTTTTCCATGGACCCACACTATGTAAGAAGTTTCCCTTGACATCACTCAGTTTTTGCTTATCTGCCCTTCATCTCACACACTTCTCTGGAAAATTTCACATAGTTCTCAGGTTTTATAATATAAACTTACAACTTTTAAAATCATTGCCCTGTGAAAATCATGTTATTTTCTACCAATCCTTTGTACAAGATATCAAAATAGAGTAAAACATGAAATCCTGCACATTAAATGTGACAAAGGAACAAGACCTTATCACTTTATATAAGTATCTCAAGGGAGAGTGTCAGGAGGATGGAGCCAGGCTCTTCTCAGGGGTGCCAAGCAATACCACAAGAGGCAATGGGTAGAAACTGGAACACAGGAAGTTCCACCCAAATATAAGGAAGAACTTCTTTCTGTGCATGTGCCCATGCACTGGAACAGATTGCCCAGAGAGGCTGTGGAGTCTCCCTCACTAGAGGTATTCAAGAACCACCTGGACACAATCCTGTACCATGTGCTCTAGGACGACCCTGCTTGAGCAGGGAGGTTGAACCAGATGACCCACTGTGGTCCCTTCCAACCTGACCCATTCTGTGATTCTGTGACGCTATTTGTATGTGCAATACTCATGAAAAAACACAAGCTTTATTTGTACTTAAGGACAACACAGCTGTACCTATAGTAATTGTCGAGATATGAACAAAGAGTGAGTATCATTCTCAAGAGGACGAGTATAATGTGAAATAAAAGACTACATGTAACTGTGGTATTTTAGAACAGTCATCTCAAGGGTATATTTCCAGAGGAAACAGTTAAGATAATACATTAATGTAACAGGAAACTAGATTAGAAGGATCTATCTCTATAATTACCAAAGGAAGGAACAAACAAATTTTTATTCCTACATTTCTATATAAAAGTATTCATTAGGAGTATATTAAAATGCATTCCCGTAGAGGAGTCATTGCTGTACAACCTACTTTTATAAGGGAAGACTGTTGATCGTAAAGAGTAACACAGAGAAATAAAAGTATATTTCCTAACATACCTGCCTACACTTGGTGGGGAAGGGGTAAGGTTGGAAAAGATGCCTTAGAAGAAGGGTCCAGGAAAAACAATTGCTTGATAAATCTGTGATTCTGTGAATCCATTATGTCTACCAAATTGCACCACAAGCTACAAACCAAAGCAAATAAAAACTCAGGATTACAACAGTCACTTATATTTTAATAGGAACAACCAGTGACTTTGAAGTGGAACAGTGAGAGCGAAATCTGCTGTACAGAAGGAATAGCTCACAACAATGGAAGAAAACTATATTTGGCATTTTGATTGACAATCTTTGGTGAAGCCAATTGGCATGGGCTGCAGTCAATTATCTGATTTTTTTACCCCCTTCCCAAAAAGTTTTCTTCAGCTGGTCAGTTCTCCTGGGAAAAAATACCTGCTGGCCAACATTTAAATCTAGCAAGCATCCATCAAAATAATATCAAGAAAATCACTGAGACAAAAATATTGATTAAATGAACAGCAATAAGAACATGAAGCAATTATTTAGTACCCTAGGTATATCAGTATGCCTGTTATTCTTAGCATGTCTTTCTAAGCTCTGCAAGACCTCTAGCAGGCCTTACACAAAAGGAGTCAATGTGAAATGTGGCTTTTGGGTTGGTTGTTGGGGGTTTTTTTATGTGAAAGAAAATGTGTGCTTTTAAATCTCAGCTTAGGCATTTTTCCTATGATTCTGCAGTTGAGCTGATTTACTAATGAACCAAATGAGTACTACAGGGATGCACCAAATTAAAAGAAGAAAATAAGAGTCATTCATTTTGTAATGCAAAAAAACCTTGGTGAAAGGAACAGCAGAAATTAAGAATCATAAGTGTTTTCAGTTCAGAGTTAATGCAGCAATATTATAGATCTGATGATATTTGGCATTTATCTTTAAACTTTAAGGTCCTGGATTACAAATTTTAAAAAAAAAAAAGGATATCAAGCCACTTTCTTTTATTTCCCATTTCTGTAACACACAGGGATCAGGACTGATCATGCAGCTCAAGTGATCAACCATTTGTTTCCCTATCCAAAAGTAACTCTGCTGTCAAACAAAATGAGAAGATATCACAATTGGAGATTGGGAAATTTTAGGAGTACTGCAACATTTTTCTCTTCAACCTATAGAGACTTCACAAAAATTAATGTTTGTAGATGACAATATCGGCTGTTCAGTCTGTTTCATTACATTCATGAAAGTTAATTTTAGTAATGATACTGCAATTTGCAGACAAATCTCCATGGACAACTCAACTGCTAGATTTCACAACCAAAAGTTCAGAATTTCTGCATGTTCAGTGACGTACAATTCCTGTGATTCATCACAGAAACACTATGAGAAATGGAAAGGAGGGGAGATTACTAATGTTTCTTATACAGCAATGCCCCACACAAAAAAAAAGTCAGAGAACAAACCAGCCAAAAAACAACTTCAACAAAAAACAGAATTACTATTGTCAGACCTACCCTGACAGCTCATCCCATAGGATTGGCCTTGGTTCCTCAGTACAGCTGCTCGACTATAACTATGCCAGGTTCATGTACTACAGTTCAGACACAAACACCAGCATCACTCTTTTTCATTTCCGATGTCACAGAATCAAGATCTTCCTTGTCTTACTAGTAACCAGCTGTAACCCAAATGCAAGGCTGTCCTCAAATAAAAAAGTATTGGCTCACAGATCTGCAAATAACCTTCTTAATGGCCGTGGAAGAGAGCCAGACTGAGCTGCACAAGTAATGGGACTGGAACTCACCGAGCTGAGAAATAATAAGGCTGCCTATACAACTGACGGTGCGACAGGGAAGATAATAAGAGGGCTTTGACAGTAAGAATGACTTTGTAAGACAAGTTTTACTTTTTTTGTTTCTTAAGAAATTCTAAATATTCTCAAGTAGCGTGCACTTTAAGAGTTACTAACCGAGAACTGTACTTATAAGGAACACCCACAGATAAGGTCACTATGTCCTTAAAAGAAACAGCCACAGCAAGGTTCAGGTAGAAAGTGTAGCTATATGTTTATTAGAAATAAAGACACTGAACCTCACATCATGAAAAAGTAAGACAATTTGAACAAAAATCTTCAATTCGAATTGCTAAGGGATCATTTAGAAATCTCAGGAGAACACCTGAATTTCACCCTGTCTTATGGATCATCATTAACCATCATGAAAAAGACCTAAAAGCTACAACACATGCTTCTGTGTGCGTAAATACAGTGCATGTGCCCAGCAGAGCAAAGCAAAACATCACCTAGAACATGGCCATTTTGAACACAAAACATGGGCACCAGCTGACTTCACTGCTCTCACCCCAAGCTCCTTCATCATTTCCTCACCATCTCATTCTCTTCAAACTGCTTTTGCTACAGGTGGACCAAGGAAAGCTACATATTCCCATGTACATTTTGTTCACACATTGTTAAGGTAGCCTTGTACATGTACCCAGACTTTCAGAAGGGAATATCCTAAGCAAATTAATATAAGGCACAAATCCTAACCAGCCCTGTTGCTTCCCTTGGTGCTGTCCTTTCAAGACCAGCACACTGCCAACAGCTTGCATTTCTGCAGCTGGGCCAGATACACAACAAGTTCAACAGACCAAATTCAACAAGTTCAGTAAAGGTTCAACAAGGTAAAGGAAAAAGAAAAGAAAAACCCTCCTCTGTGGTGCTCTTGCTTATTCATGAGGCTGTTGTTCTCTCCAAAGAACCTTGGCTGGCAGCACTCCAGCTCCTGCTCCCTCGCCGCGTGACAAACGCCCCACTGCAGGGCACAGGGCTGAGCCAGCCCTGTTCAGTGCCAGGGCTGCCTGCCAGCTCTGGCTCAGGCATTCAAATCCTTCCTCTCATGAGAAGCCATCTCACTTTTTCAGTTTCTGAGATTAGCTCATCCTAAAGAACACAACTGTTTCAGGTCTGGACAGTGCTCGTGGCGATTTTGCTAAGTTAAAACCACATTTAAAGCTCTTGGAAAGAGAACAACAATCAAAAAAATCCTAATGTCTCCAAGTACTTTGTGGTTCAGAAGGATTTCTTTGATTAGGCACCACTACAGCAATTTTTAGTAGTACTTCAAGACTTTACTTTTGGGGCCAACAATAAAAATCTACAGGGTTTTTAGATCTATAGTAGATGAATATGTCCATTCACATTAAAAATCTATTGCTTCTTCCACTGACCTCATCTCCTAGGTCCAGAAGCTATTATGAAAGGAGTACACACTGCAGATCACTTCTGCCACAATATTAATGGCTTTTCCAATTTCAGTGTCAAGACCTTCCCTCTCCCCCCCACCTAAAAACTCAGTCCTACTCTATTCATTAATGAGCAAGCTGAAAAATGGCACACACTAGCAATTTCAGAAGTTTGGAACATTTTTACCCTCTCTCCACAAGGACCTATGTGTTTAAAAAAACAACAAAACAAAGAAACAACAAAACCTCTCACTTTTTGCTTCTTGTAAAACAGACCCCCAAAAATCCTGGTTTTGCAGTTTGATTTTGTTTTTACATTCATTCCAATAGCAGCACAAAAGAATAGCTCCTGTTTCCTCTCACTCATATACCAAATTCTGAAGGCAGAAAGGACATGTTCAGCTTCTTGATGTTGAGATCCATCTTGTGTTTAAACCATTAGCAATGGCTCAGAGGATCACCAGCACCAAACATACAAGTACCCAAAAGTTCTATGACTTCCGGATAAAGGCCATTAGTCCTCTGGAGATCCTTACAGAAACATGTACACAAAATCTCCTATATTTAATCAATTAATTCCTTACCATTTTCTTGTTGTTTGCTTTAAAGAGAATTCAAAGTAAGTATTTCAATAAACAAATAAATAGGCATTTTGGGTTCACTTTCCTTCACTTTAAGGAGAGTGAGATTTTTTTGTAGCTTCATCTGTGCAAACTACAGCTTGAACTCCTGGGGATAAAGTGCATAGCACAATCCTTAGAAACAAAGGACTGCAAAATTTTGCGATCTATCAGATCCTACTGGAAATACATACAGTGTCAGTTTCTTGCATGGAGATTTCCAGTAGAGCCCAAATTAACTCAAAAGTGAGGTAAAATGCAATTTTAATAAAAGTTCCTTATGCTTATCATTCTCATCATAGCCATGATCATTCTTTTACCCTAATGTTCTCAGTGTACGTAACCTCGACATATGATAAAATCGACAAGACCCAGTTTCTTTCAGTGGATAAAACCAGTGTGGTTAATCCACTGCTGTAACAGTGGTCAACAGAGGTATGCTGTGGTCAGTCTGTGCATCTCTACCTGACACTGCCTCCACTCTTTCACCCACATCAGTTTATTAAGGCTAGAAGAAATGAAGAAGTGAAGTAGTCCTTATAAATTATTATTTACAACTCAGATTTTTCAGGTTACTACATTAAAGCAAGCAAATGTACTTATAATGATGCTGTATGTAAATAAAAAGAGCTGCTGAGCTGTGGAATTATCACTTAAACTCATGCATAGTGTTTTCCATATTACCAGGATTTTTGCAGAAGTTTAGGGTGAGGGGGGCAGGGGTTGTACAAAACTAGTGAGGAAATGAGAGGGGTAAGAATTTCTTCCCAATTTTTAATACAGGAGACATACGGAGAAGTACACAATATGAAAATAAATTAAGTTTTTGACTGCAGCCAGAAGATGCCCATTAAGCAGCTGAACATTTCATGATTATTTTACTGTTCTGTCAGAAGAAGCAATGAGATCAGCTTTTACCTAAACTCAAAATGAAAACAAATACTAAATCCACTGTCTGTCCTCTGCCCGTTCAAAAAACTCTTCTCTGCCATCTGAACACCTCCTCCTATGGCTTTACTGGAGACATTGCTCCTCTCAGTGACCACACTCTCAGACTCAGTGGCAATCCTCACGCCACAGACTGCACATGGCCAGTGGCTGCTGTGAGCCTTTAGCAAGCAAACATCATGTCAGAAGCTTTTACTTCAACATTAACACAGCTCCCCAACTCACCACTAGTTATAACCAGTGCTCTAACAACGTTTTGTAACAGGTTATTCCCCTTCTAAAAGCCTTTACATTACCATAAGTGTGTAAGCCTTTAAAATTTCTGCTTCTTTCAGTTCAGTAGGTGCACAGAATTCATATATGGCATAAACAGCTTCTGGATGTAGCAATGTATTTATTCCATAAATAATTGTGTATAAACAAAAATTTGAATAGAATGTCTCTATAAGCAAAACACACAGGTGTTAAAAAGATTGCCTGGAGAGATACTATGCCAAGTCATTTTGGTATTCACAGGCATATTCCCACAGAGTAAAGAGTTATCTGCCACCTCGGGAACATATCTATTTTTAATGAAGGTCATTTAACTATTTGTCAAATGCATTGAAAGAAATATGTACTTTCAGCAACTCAAAAAACTTGAATGAATCCACATCAAGTTCTCCAAATACTTTCATCTTGATATTCACTCCCTCTCCCCAAAGTGCAATTCCAAACAAAGCAAAAAAACCACCAACCTACCCCACTCACCCCTAAAAACCCACTTGATAACTACTTACCAAATTTCTGCTTAGAACATGTTAGGGAAAAAATGTGAATTGGAATTCCTAAATGAGTGCCTTGGCCACTGCACAACAATCTGTTAATTGTTTCAACAGCATGAAATGTATGCAATAATCACAGACAAGAGAATTAAAGATAAATAAATACATTCTAGCTTTAAACTGTATACAATCAGATTTTTCAGTTTACCTACAAAAGAATTTTTGCACAGATCTTACTACAGAAAAAAAAAAAGCCGAAAGAAATAGTCATGCATGCTAATCTAGTTCAGTTTTATTTCACTCCATTTTCAGTAGTGAATAATACTTTTTATTTATACAAATACCAGATCAAAAACATGTTCAGTACTTCTCTATGAAGTGTTCACATAAATATACTATAATATTCTGTTTGCATCACCATATAGGTGTTACTACTACTTATGAGAGGCCAGCTACAGCTGTAGAGGTGATCCACAAAGACTTTGAAATTAAATAAATCACACATCAGACTCCAGAGAAGACAAAGAGAGGGAGAGAAAGGCTAGATTGCATATTCACTGCAGTGAATCATAGGCAACTGACTCTTCCCTATGAATAAGCAAATAACCTGAATGTTCTTTAAATGTTTGGTTTTGTAAAAAGCTGGAGGAGTTGAGGCTCTAATAATCTCTGCAGAATGATAAGTCACTTAAAATCCAAGGTTGCAATGGAAGCTGCTGCTTAAAAGAGCTATCCACAGATCACATTACTTTTGGTAAGCCTCCAGTGATCTTTCTACAGTACTTATAGTCAATGCAATAACGAACTAGATTATGTCCAAGCACTGAACTATGCACAAAATCCCATCATAGTATCTCTGCCTCACTCTCCAAAACCCCTCTCTCCTGCAGTTGCTTTGTGCAAATTTGCAGAGCTTTGTGCATTAGCAGCAAGCTTGCCAAACAGCTTCATCTCCTCCACAGAACAGGATCCCACCTTGAGACAGATCTCATATGATCCTGAAGAGGTTCAACCACCTTTAAAATTGCCAAGAAAAAACAACTCATCTCTTTCTTTACTCAAAACAAAACTGTAAGTAATTATATCCTTCTTAACTGAATTAACTAGATAGCAAGAATAGCGGCTTATAAATTAAGGCAGTCATTTTAAAATTGTATTCAAGGCCTTGCTAAAAGGCATAACCTTTTAAATCATAAAAAACAGCCTGATGTAATACCATCTCAATAAATACTGTGCAATGTGAATAGAAAAATACACTAGCAAATGATTAGAATACAGTGGGACTACACACTTGCAGACAGAATATGACAAGCTGAAATCAGCAAGATTTACTTTTGACCATTATTTATACACTGAGTACCCCAAGTCAGTTTTGCATCAGTCCTTTTGCACCATGTGCTGTAGGTATGAGACTCCAGTGGCTTAGCAAATTAGTAACTATTTTCAGAATCAAATATTCATTGTCATTTGGGACACACTGGCTGCCCCAACCCTGGTGGTGTTCAAGGCCAGGCTGAATGAAGCCTTGAGCAACCTGATCTAGTGAGGACATGTCCCTGCCCATGGCAGGTGGGGGTGGGACTAGATGATCTGTAAAGTCTATTTCAACCCCTAAATTCTATGATTTATGAAATAGTTGCTCAACATAGAGAAAAAAACCCCAAACCAAACTAACAAATGCACAAACAGGAACGAACAAGTACTGGAAGGAACTAACCACACATTGACAAGTACCAAGAGTGGAAAAGCTTAGCCAGGAGCCAGGTGTCAAACCTGTCTCTCATTCTCAGACTGAAAGCATAAACAACTCTGTGCTTACCAGATGCAACTCATTCTTCAGGAGGGAATAGCACTATTTCAATCAAGCAACTGTCCTTTCAGAATAAACACAATGCACTAGGACATGCATACACATACAGAAGAACAGATACAACTTCAACCACAGGCAGGCACAAGTAGGTTTTCATCCTGCTCCTTTCAACATTCATTCCCTCCCCCCTTACAAACACCTAAACAAAGAATAGTAAGAGTTAATGGAGAAAGAAGTGCATTTTAAAAGGAGGCTATCACACAAAACAAGGTGTCAAGTATAGCTTCACAGCATGCAAAGATGCTCCATTGGAAAATGATTCGCAAATCATGAGAACTGCATTTCTCAAGTAGTAAGCTAATAACTGAAGTTTCCAGCATCAG
The DNA here is from genome assembly GCF_000695815.1 of Acanthisitta chloris. NCBI lineage: Eukaryota > Metazoa > Chordata > Aves > Passeriformes > Acanthisittidae > Acanthisitta > Acanthisitta chloris. Next base: position 11,943 of record NW_008673081.1, read on the forward strand.
CTATACTCACCTCCTGATAGAGTCACTTAAAAAGAAGTCTTTGATTATACATCCCTTTGATTGTTTCAGCTTAACTTTTCAGGTGAGTTGAGAGGGTTAAAGTAGAAATCATGTATGAAAGACTGAGCTTGTTTATAAAAGCCACTTCACTACAGACTGTATTCATTTACCACATACTTAGTTTTGCAGCTTTAAATACATGGTTAAACATGCTGGGATTCTGGACTGAGCACTTTATTTTTTTGAACTGAAGCAAACACACAGCCCTCAGTAGTCCTGAGGCTTCATTCACTCCCAGCAGTAGCTTAAGCAAAGACCTCTCAGCTCTGAGGTACAGAGGGGGAGAACAGCTCTTTGCTCCATCTAATGGTGGAAGAGAATAAGTATCTCCATCAAGTTTAACTTAGCTACTGGGCAATATCAACCCAGGGCAATTCATTCACATCATTTTATATCACACTGGAGCATGCCTGGTCTGTGTAGTGATAAGACATGACATAGGTACACAGAACTGCAGAGGAGGCAGAGGCAGTCACAAGTGCATTCTTGGACAAGGCTGGTCATACATGGACAGCAGGTAACCACTCCTATGTCAGCTTCTGAAACAGAAGACAGATTTGGTCCCATGTCTATCTCTGCCTTCTTCCCCAAGCCTCCAGCCTCTGTGCTGGTGCTGGCTCCTTGAACTGGACCTCCTGCCATAGGAAGGTGATGTGGTGAGGGCAGGTGATCTGGAACAGGGCCAGCAGAACCAACTTCACACAACAGAACTGGGCAAAAGGCTGAGCACCTCCTGCTGCCAAGCAGGGTATGATCTGGCAGCACAGACCTCTCCCCAAGCCATCTTGTCCCCGTGTCCCCAGCACCCAGTTGAGTCTGCCAGCAAAAGGCATGGATGGAGGAAGGGCAGACCACATGGCTGGCCTTGACCCACAATTTAATGTCTTGCTAAGCAGACATCATTATCCTGACCAAGAGTCCATGTTGCTTTTCCACTGAAGGACTATCAATGATCTCTTTGTCTCCAGGACTTTCAACAGCCCTCAAGTGGGAAAAGAAAGAATCAGGACAATTTCTAAGATTTAAGACCACAATGTTTCCAGAGAATTTCTGAACTTTCTTTACAATAATAAGAGTCCCTAAATAGTGTCCCAGTCTGTCTCTTGTGACACCTAATGGTTCCAGCAAGAGGCTAACCCAGCACCATCTTTCGGGTTCAGGAAGCACCCACAGGTTTAGACAAAGTGAGTGATGCATGGTTTGTTCTCACATAATGAATGCTATGCTGAGCACCAGCAGGATGCATAAAGGTGGTTTTGCTCTTTGCAAGGCAATCAGACCATAAATCAGAGGGTGATGGCATGCATAAACCTCTGTGTTCTACCCCAAGCACAACTAAATGTTCACAATGAACACCACCCACTGTTTACTTTATGATGACCATGTTCACACTTCTTTCACAATCCATCAACTCCTGAACAGGCAGTAAAAATATCTTGCTTGTCCTTTTAAGAAATGAATTAACCTGGAAGTACTAAATCTTCATCTAGAGATGTTTTGGATTTTTTATCATTGATGTTCTAGGGAAAAAGACATTGAAAAAAAGCAGTTTGAAGTACTCAACTTACATCACTTCAAACAAGCTGAATTTTCAGAAAATAAGGAGCAGCTATTCCTCCCCAAAACTCAGATCTTAATGCAAATGGGCCACTCAAAATTCTCCAGTTGGTTTGGAAAATTTATTTTAGAAGCAGGGGGGAAATTTCAGTAGAAATTAACTGGTAGGGAAAAAACCAAAATAGAAACAGAGTTATCTTCTAACCTGAAACAAGACAAAGTGCAGAGTTTTACCCAACATAACCTCCATTCAAGTCCAGTAATGCAGCACAAGTTAACTCAAATTTCTCCTAACGGTAATTTCATCTGTATGTCAAGACAGTTGGATTGTTCTGCAGGTACAGAAGATATATATTACCCTAATTCTGTATGCCATCTGAAATTTTAGGATCTGGTCATCTTCTGGCAATTAATACCTAAATTCTATCTAGCTTTGCAAGACACCTAATAATTGCATTCTTAAAAATAATTGAAACATTATCACAGCTCAACAAAGTGGTTGTACTTTGATTTCTATGAAACTGCACACATATTTTACATATTTTTATATATAAAAACATGTTCACTGGCCTATTCCTGATAAACAGTGCAAATTCCATAAGTACTTAAGGCAACATCTGTAAATCCAGACTTGATAAAAGCAAAAGCAATAACAACTTACCTGAAAATGTTTTCTTCTGCTGTATCTTATGCAAGTTGTTAGGAGAAAAACTACATTATACTTCACTTCTGTCTTCAGGAAGACATATGAGGAAAACAATAAAAAACTATCACATGAGAGTTCCATGCTATTTTTAATAAGAACACTTGTGGCCTGTCATTTATATAGCTCTCCTCTTGTTGTGAATGAGATCTCATCCTCTTATTCATCCATCTTGGAATGTAACACAAAATACTTGATACGAAAAAGTATGTTTTTTTCATTTATTTCATGCACACGTGACATAGAAGAGAATAATTTGTACTGATTTCTCTAAGTTTCAAGAAAATATGCCTTAGAAATTTAGCTCAGAGGGAACAGAGTTAGGCCCTGGATTAACTAGCATTTTCCTTTTCCTATTATGCACTGGTACTTCTTGGAAGTTTGGCTAACATAAAGAATAGTTACTATTATTATTATTATTCCCTTACACAACTAAGACACATAACTTCTCATATATACTCAGAAAAAAACACAACCAAAGGTGAACTTTCACTGTCATCTTACAATAATCAGTGTTGACAGACTTTATACTGGCTTTTTTTTCCCCAAGAATTGTAGATTTTTTTTATAAATTCAAGTTCACTATTCATTAAGAAACATGACAGCAAAGAAGCACACACATAAGCTCCACAATATGAGAAAGTTTTGAATTATGTTCCCATCACTGCAGAAACAAAGCTGGTCACCAGTATCAGACACATAAATTCAGTACCTTGGCATCAGTTTGAATAGCTAAATAAAAATAAAGTAGATACAAATATGCATTATAAAACTGGAGTCAAAACAGAAAGCTACTTAGACACCAGAACAAGATCCTCCACCACCGCACCACAGTGTAAATACCAGGAAACAGTCCACATGCAGAGGCCAAACATTTCAGGATTTATCTACAGATAGCTAGACTAAATTCCTTCTGATAATAATTAATCATTAGGTCTTACAGTTCCTATAATGGTCAAACGAAGAGCAATGCAATCTGTCTAGAGCTACAGCAACGAGCAAATTAAATTGATTATTTATTATCAAAGCACCTGATGTTATTCATATAAAAAAGAATTAATACAGTCAGAAGTGAAGCCAGGCAACTCCTCAGAGAAATTTGCCACACAGCATTTCATAATTTAATGGGCAGCCACTCTGGCAGGAGAGCATTACTGAGGTCAAAGAATTCACAACTTAACACAGATGCATATACAAAGAACACCTAACACACCTTGACCACAGACAGGTAGGGCATTCCCAGACTTGTCAAAGAGAAGACCCAATTTGCTAGAGTCATGTTTTGCAAGCTCTCAACTATATTGCTTACCATAGAATATAATTGTAGCAGGTGGACCTAAAACGTGCAAAGTCATAAAAAGCTACAAACATCCTACTTAGAGCAAAATGTGCAGAGTATTGACAGAGGCTGCAAGAGAGGTTGAAAGTTTCTGATGCATCTGATGAATGACAAAAAAAACCCTTCATAATAATTTAAAAATACTATCAGCTTTGCAAGAGCAGTTTGAAGCAAAGACTCAGTTCCCATCACCAAAGAGGCAGCAGTATTTTCTCTTTTATACAGTCCTTCTGAGATGAGATGGATCTGGCAAAATCTGGATGTTCTCTAGCTCAGCTTTAATGTACTTTCTCAAGCTCTCCTCTACTGCTGCCTTTAGTAGCAAAGGCTTATTCTAGCATACAAGCTTGCCAGAGTTAACTTTTTCTTTGGTACACTCCCAGCATTAGATACAACTGAATGAAGGTAGATATTTCTCATTTCTTTAGCCCCTTCTGTCTTGCCTTCCCTTGGGTATATTAGTGCTCTTAACTTCCAGCACTTTAATTTCTTTTTTTTACAAGAGTTTGAATTTTATTCTTTGCTTCAAACATTTCCTCGAGAATTTCAATGCACAACAAAAATTATATTCAAGTTTTGTTTTTTCATTTATCATGGAATCATAGATTGGTTTTGTGTTGAAAGGGACTTTAAAGATCATTTAGTTCAATTCCCCTACCATAGGCATAGACACCACTCGCTAGATCAGGCTGCCCAAAGTCCCATTCAACCTGGCATTCTGGCCAGGTTGGATACCAGGTTTATTTTTCTCCACACTTACTACATTCACTATATTCTTATCCACATTTCCAAAACATGATCCCTTTTAGCCTCACTTTTATTTACCTATTCTTAATATTAAAACTATACTTAAGAGACTGGTATTAAATAAAAATTCAGTTAAACAGCATGTTAATTAAATCCGATTTTCTCATTAAAAGTATTTTAGCTGATTGCTTCTCAATTTTCATTTTGGTCTCTTTTTCTCCTGCTTGCTCCTTTAAAACATATGACAAGAAGGGTATAAGGACTAGAAGCATAAGAGCCTACACTCTTAACTGTGATGTATGGACATGCATTTTTTTAATAAGTCTCACATTCCTGAATGAATAGGAGTAAAACCTGATGGTTTGTAGTTCTGTAAAAGAACAGGTAAAAGAAGTAGCAATGGAGAAAGCATAGCATGCAAATCACATTACACTGCATCAAAACAAATGTCTCTTTAATATACGTGATATAAATCTTGTTTAAATCCTGAAATAAAGTATAAATGCTTATCCAATTTATCAGGTAAAAGCAGTATGTCATATAAGTCTGCCTTATTAGATGACTTACTGTCTAGAAAGGGTAGCTCCTTATTCAGCTTTTGGGTAAGCAGCCAACTTAAGACGTTTTGCAAAAACAAGTTAACATTTTACTCCAGTGTTTCAGTTATAATACTGATGGTTTTTAAAATAGCTTTCTATCTCCTTCTTCAGCTTTCCATTTCCCAAAGCACATTTCTTTCAATTGTGTTCGTCATTCTCTATTTTGTTTACAAGGAGGATGGGAAAAGGAGAAAGCAAAGAACTTATATAAAGAGAAAATTGCATAACTATGAAGCTCTACACTTGGCTTCAGGGAGATTTAAATTATGGCTCAGTAATTTCAAACAGTATTCCAAAGAGCATATTGTGATAGACTGTTCCCAGTCCTCACCATGTGCCTTTCAGAGGAAGGAACTGTGAACCACAGCTTGAGATGAACCTGCTACCAACTTCCTATAGTTTGGGAGGACTACACATGGGCCAGCTGGTGACATTTACCTTCCTCAAGAGGCAAGACTGCCCAAACTGAAGTTACCCTCTCAGCACAGGTGACCATCCTCTAGGGGGACACAAACTCCTGTTACACCAGGAGACAGTTTATCATAGCACTTGGGTTGCTCACCTCTGATTTAAGTGAACTCAACTTCTAGCATTTGTCATGCTTTAACCCTAGCCAGCGACCAGGTACCACGCAGCCGCTCACTCACTCCTCCCCCAGCAGGATCAGGGAGACAATCAGGAGGGTAAAAGCTAGAAAACTCATGGGTTGAGATAAAGACAGCTTAATAGAGAAAGCAAAAGCTACACACACAAGCACAATAAAACAAGGAATTAATTCACTGCTTCCCATGGGCAGGAGGTGTTCAGCCATCCTCAGGAGAGCAGGGACCATCACGCATAATGGTTCCTTGGGAAGACAAACGCCATCACTCCAAAGGTCTCCCCCCACTTCCTCCTCCTTCTCTCACTTTATATACTGAGCATGATGTCATATGGTATGGAATATCCCTTTGGAAAGTGGAAGTCAGCTGTCCCAGCTATGACTCCTCCCAAATTCCATGCACTCCCCACCACTTGTCAACATAGCAGTATGGAAAGCAGAAAAGGCCTTGGCTCTGTGTAAGCTCTGCTCAGCAATAACAAAAAAATCATTCTATTATCACCCCTGTGTTCAGCACAAATCCAAAACACAGCTCCATAGTAACCACCATGAAGAAAATGAATTCTACCCCAGCCAAAACCAGCACAGCATTGTAGTAGGCACTGCTCTGCTTCCTGGCTAAGAGTGGAAACTGCTGAAAAAGGCATTAACCCAAGGAGGTTGAATTATGTACTGTGACTAATTTTTAACCAGTCTTATAAAAATCAAAAACCAAGACAAAGAATTTAAACAGTGCATTTAAAAATGCTTTTCTTTACATTAATAAAAGCAAGCCAACCCCTATTCGGTATAGGATCGGTATCCTGCACCTCTGTCAGACCTCTACAAGGCTGATTTGTGCTCTCCTTTCCAAACAGGACAGCAGAACTCCTTAGCACCCATACTACTGAAACCATTCCTCTAAAGATCTCCTCCCACAAATACATTACTTACCCAAAAGTCAACCTGTGGCTCCTTCTGTATCACCTCTCAAAGGATCTGTACCTATACAACCCTGCAAGCCTTCCTGGCACTGTGGTGGTATAACTAATTCCTTCAGGTGAACTCCAGAGGGATGTTCAAATGGAAAAAAAAGAAGTTTAAAAATACACACCCCCCTCCTTATGCCCAGAAAAGACACACAGGATTTCATATGTACAGGGTCCAGCAGAGCCAGAGAGAATTCACCATGCCTGTGACCAGATACCTTGGCTTATCACTTAAAACTGCCCTAGTCACATTCCCTGCTTTATCTTTTGCTGCTACATATCTATTAAAAACTCTGTATTCTGTAACTCTTCCTTACTGGATGTGATTTCTAGAATGATTCCAATTAAATTTCCCTCAAACATAACTGGAACATGTACAATTATCAGGAAACAAGTTTGTCAGATTGTAAAGAACTGCCAGAGCTGATCTATCAGCCCAAAATTAGCAGTTTCTCCATATGGCTTTTACTAACAAACTCTGAATCATTACAAATCTCAGTCTATACTTACTCTCCTCCCAGAAACATTCCTCCCAAATTCCCACGGCCTCTAAGATTAAAATGTTCCCTCATCTCTCAACCGTTGAAATAATTTCGACAGCCTTCACTACATTTACTTGGCACCTTTTTTCCCCCCTCTGGGCCTACAAAAACAGAATAAACAGTGGGCTCTGATACTGTGTGCATACCATGCAGAAAGCCTGAGCTTTGGAAGTATGTTTGGTATCATAATTACTTGAGAAATACAAATTTAAACACTGGTCCATTAAACACAATTCTAATGTCAGAGTTTATAAATAACTGGCTATCAGAGCTTTCTGTGAAAGTTTATGAATGGTATCTCATTGCATGTACCAGACGTTTTACTCCCAGCTGGAAAAAGGTGAGGGTTTTCACCCTTCAGATGTTATAGATAATGATGGCACAAAAGTTTAAAAAAAAGAAATACATTTAAAAAACCAACCTCATAACCAAAAAACCCAAAAAAAAACCCACACCACAACAAAACAACCCAGGATAACTTATCATAGGGTGAGAGGAAAAACACAGAGTAAAAGTTACTCTGAAACAATAGAGAAGGTTTCTCATTCCCTGGGCTTTTCCAGGGTACTTAAGAATGACCCAAATACAGCCATTCAGAGCCCACATCTCCAGCAGCAAGCTGCAGCTGAATCCTGAGGCAAACAGTCTTTCACATAAATCAAATTCTAAATTTGGTAACACATTTCAATACACTTAATAGTGAGGCCAACTGAAAAAGGATAAATCAAACGAAAACCAGCAAGCCAAACATTACCAGTGGCTTTCATTTTATTCTGATGTTCACTCATGCTTCCAACTTCTTAATATTCATGTGCTGCTGCATGTTGCTAGCACATTACTTTATGCCCAAATGTTAGGAAGAGCACAAAATACATGAATGTGCAACATGAGCTGAAGGCGCACATGGAACCAATGGCATCCCAAGGACAAGTATAGACAAAGTTGCAACACCAAGGGAAAATAAAATGAGGTTTGGGGGTTTTTTCCTGCAGGCATTTAAGGAAGAGGGGCATGACTTAAACATGTACTTCCTATACAATAAACCTGTAGCCAGCATTGATCCAAGTGGAAGCACATAAGTAACTCCGACTAGTGAAGCAACAAGCAGGGAAGTATTAATGTGAAGTATAACAACACATTAGTAAACTCTAAAACAGATTTAAAAACTAAGTGTGAGAAAAGAAAGATATGTGAAGCCTCTCATCTCATTTTGTATCTACTGCTTTAAGTTCTTTATAAGTGTAGGAAGATAACAATTTTTCCAACATAACCTAGAACTGGGAAACTAATGGCAGTGACTTATAAACTAGCAATTACAAAATTTAAAAAGTGATTAATTTTATCTCTAGCAAATCTATATGAATTACCATAAATAGCAAGTAAAATAATAAAAATATTTCTAAATTATTCTTTAAAAGGCATAGGAAAAAAGAGTGCTCTCAGTCTAATATAGTTATCCACAGGGATGCTGAAAGAAAGAAGAAAATAAACCTAAAAAGCATTTCTACTCACATGTGAGGCTAAAATAAGGCATGTCCATCATAAAATGCTTGGAAACAGAAAAAATACTTTTACAATAAATTGTTTAAGAGCAACTAGTGCAATAAAACACAACTACAATATAATAACAAATCTTAAGTGATTTAATAGTCAAAAATAAACTAAATCTGGTTGTTAAATAAGCATGTTATATTTTTCACTGAATAAACTACCAGTGTATTCTGCATGCTAAAAATGTGTTTGCTCTCCCTTTGACTCTAAGACCTGCCTTTTTGATTGCTATCTTCTAGGCTCCTTCATCTACCAATAGACCAAACTACACAAGCAGCATACTTACCATCAAGAAAAGGGCTCCAATAACTGTCCACCAAGGTGCTGGATCCTACCCTCTAAACATACATCAAGTACAGCTCCTCCTTCATTCACCTGCAATGAAGGGCGAGCAGCAGACACATCCATGACATCATCCATCTCCTCAACAGCTCCAGGCAGCTCTCCTGGGAAAGCCAGACTGCTCATTGCAAGAACTGAACCCCAGTGTCAGCACAGGCATGGCCTTGCCTGAAATCAGCCTGCCAAATCCAACCTTTTAGGGACTGTAACACTCAACTAGGCACTGACGGTAGATTGCTCTTAGATTGGTCATTGCTAACACGACCCAGTTTGCTCTTGCTCGCACTTGAATGCATTTGCTCTGCAACCACAAGAGGGCTGACAAGGTAGCTTTCAGCACAGAAGGGAAAGGCAAACATTTTACCAAATTCTCTCCATTTCAGATGTCACATTCAAATACTTAGAAAGCAAAATATTTCTTAAGAAACTATCTGTTAGTTGGCTAGCATGGCAGGCAGAGGTCTAATATTTTTCTAGATTATTTAAATAAATCATTAAAAAAATAAATTAAGTAGAAACAAACCCCGATATATATGATATTTAAAGTCTCCATGTATACAGGTTGCACATATATAAGCCTAGGTGTGTAAAATATGGGTCTCACAGAAACCAATGGGAATTTTGCTAGGAGCATCACTGGAATGAGGATTTCTGCATTAATTTTGGCTTTGAGAAGGCAGTTTCAGATGTTACTAAATTCTTAAATATTTTCATTAATATATCCAAATCTAGCCCTGACAGCATTAAAATTAATATATGTATATAGAAAGTCATAGAATCGTAGAAAAATTTGAGTTGGAAGGAAGGACCCTAAATATCACCTAGTTCCAAGTCTCCCTGCTATGGGCAGGAACTCCTTTCACTAGACCAGGTTACTCAGAGCCTCATCAAGCCTGGTCTTCAGCACCTCCAGAGATGGGTAGTCCACAACCTCTCTGGGCAACCTGTTCCAGTGCCTCACCGCCCTCACAGAAAACAATTTCTCCCTAGTATCTAAACTAAACCTGCTCTCCTTCAGTTTAAGGCTATTCTCCCTTGTCATATCCTTATGTGCCCTTGCAAAATGACCCTCTCCAGATTTTTTGCAGCCTTCTTTGGATACTGGAAGGTGCCACAAGGTCTCCCTGGAGCCTTCTCCAGGGTGAACAGCCCCAACTCTCTCATCCTGTCATCATACGAGAGGTGCTCCAGTCCTGTCATCAACTGAGTGGCTCTGCGACAGCACACAGCTAAAAAAGCCCACAACTAAAAGAAGGTGAATGTAGTACTAAATGTGAAAAGAGCACTGATAGAATGTACCTGGCACTTTCAAAGACAAATGTTTTATACACTTATTATTTTGATTTTAAAATCCAGTCATTTGCAAACATAATAAAATTAATTTTTAGAAAGATATTATTTAACATAAAATTGCAACTAAGTAGAAACCACCAAGAACAGTTTGTGGCCCTGTACTATATAACAGTTCACCAGTGATCCAGAAGACAAACAGTCATTGCTGACACAAGCCACAGCTGGCAGAGGGACCAGGGAAATAATCTGAAGTTTATAGCTGGGCATAAAATATTCCAACCTATTTTGTAGAACTCTAGACATGCTCGGAAGAGGAACATATACAAAAAATTCCTAGTGAGCTAGTACGAGATTCTGAGCTCCCAGGATGATGACATAGAAATTAAAAAGTACAGAGCAGTCCTTTGATAAATCACCAGGAAAACAGCAAAAGTATTGATTTTAGTATGTTGTTTTGCACTGGGGAGGCAGATGTTAACAGTGAATGTGCAGTTCTTTTTAAATCTTTTAATAAAAATACAACCAAAACAATTCATATAGATACAGTAATAACTAAGGACTAGAGAAAATGCCTTACAGCAAGAGTTAAAGAGATGTCTGATTAGTTTAGAACAAGACTATTGAAAGGTGACTTCATTAGAGAGTATAAACATCTCACTAAGAATAAAGCATTAGAGCTCTGAAGCAGAAACCAGAGGCAATGCCTGGAAACTGAACCCAGACAAATTCATATTAGAAATAGAGCTTAATTACATTTTTCAGCAATGAGGATCATTAACTACCAATGAAGTTAGAGTGCAATCCATCTTTTTTGTACTTCCAGGTCTATAAACAAAGACCAAACACTTGTAGAAGCTGCACTCCATGGTAAGCATAAAGCCAGAAAAAAGCCTGTGTTATAGAGTTTAGCCTATATGATGTAATGGTCCTGCAAGACCTTAAAATTGCTAGGGCATATGAATCAGTGCCAAGATAAATAAATTAGTGGTAATAAAGCACACAGGATCACACAGCAACATTACAAACAGATACCCCATTTTCAGTAAGGCACCCCACCTTTCTACATGGAACCAAGGGATCTCCATCTGGTAACAACACCACATTTCCCCAATATAATCTCATTTCATATAATAAATAGGTTTTTATCTTCAGGCATATCTTTTTTTTTAAAAACAAAAATAACCTTTTGCAGCACTTCTACTACTTAGTAGCTTTGATAAATATCACCTAGATATTAACACAGCATTACAGAAAATAAAGGCTATAACAGAACTAACAAAATACAATGAATGCTTATTACTCTAATACTTCAAAATGTTACCACTAGCTGGCAAGGCTCATTTAAGTTTGAAATAACTATTTTGATAAAAGGAGAAACATTGATTGCATAATTTGCACTCATTTTGTCACTTCTGTCCTTTTTATTTTATCATTTTCTCTTCTGCCACACAGTTGTTTGACACTGCTGACTCACAGGCGGCAAGTATATTCCCAGACTGAATGTAAATGCATCTCATGCCCCAAAATTGTCATTTTCCAGATATTCATCTCCTCCTTAACACCACCTGTACTCCAAGGGTGCATCTGAAAAGAGATTAAGTGAAGAAGCAGAACTGGCCTTTGAAATGAAATTGTTTCTTGATTGCTTTGTAGGAAACCATTTCATTAGGCATACAGCTACTCCTTCAGCATACAGAAGCAGGAACTGTACAAATATTGCCCTAATTTGGAGAGCATAGATACCAAAATACAAACATCCACTGGACAGCAGGACTTACTGGCTTTCAAAATGCTATTGTGAATAACAAAATGGCAACTTCAGATCATCATATATTCATACAACATTTGGATTTACAGAGGGTGTGGAATTTCAAAGAATTCAAGTCCTAACCTAAAATAAAAACAACAACAAGAAAAACCCAAACAGGCAAACAAAAAAAAACAGCAAAGTAAAAAAAAAAAGACACAAAAGAAGACCTGAAGAGGTCGGATAGTCCAAGCCCCATTCCAAGGCAATCCAGACAGTTTTTTAACCTGTTCCTCAGAGTCTCCAAATAATCTACTCTGGAGCTTGCTATTCTTGTCACTCAAAAGTATTCTGCCCTTTCTTTGTCTGTATTCTGTTCAGCATCCTTTTTTTTTATTTAGTATCTAACCCACATTCTTTTAGCTGTACATTAAGCTTCTTGCCCCACCCATTAGGTATAGAAAGCAGATTATTGCCTCTCTCCTAAGTATCAGTCTTTCACATATTTGAAAATTTGTTTCTCCCATCAGTAAATAACCATAATTTGTTCAGACTTCACAAAAGGTCACTTTTCTTAGACATCTGCTTATTGGCTTCCTTCCCCTAAACCAACTGGTCTATACCCCTCCCACTCTACTCTGTCCTGGCCCAGCCTTGAATACTGTGTGCAGTTTTGGGCACCAGAATACAAAAAAAAGGATATAATACCATTAGAGAGTGTCCAAAGGAGGGCAGAAAAATGGTGAAGGGTCTTGAGGAGAAGCCATATGAGGAGCAGCTGAGGTTACCTGGTCTGTTCAACTTGGAGAAAAGGAGACTGAGGGCAGACCTCATCACTGTATACAACTTCCACACAAGGGAAAGTAGAGGGACAGGTACCAACCTCTTCTCCCTAGCAACTAGTGACAGGACCCAAGGGAATGGCCTGAAGTTGTGTCAGGGGAGGGTTAGGTTGGGTATTAGAAAAAGG
>NW_008673081.1:25032-54470 GCF_000695815.1 Acanthisitta chloris
AACTTCCACACAAGGGAAAGTAGAGGGACAGGTACCAACCTCTTCTCCCTAGCAACTAGTGACAGGACCCAAGGGAATGGCCTGAAGTTGTGTCAGGGGAGGTTTAGGTTGGGTATTAGAAAAAGGTTCTTCCCCCAGAGGGTGGCTGGGCACTGGAACAGGCTGCCCAGGGAAGTTGTCACAGCACCAAGCCTGACAGAGTTCAAGAGGCATTTGGACAATGCACCCAGACACATGGTGTGATTGCCAGGGATGTCCTGTGCAGGGCCAAGAGTTGGACTTGATGATCCCCATGGGTCCCTTCCAACTAAATATTCTGTGATTCTGTAATCTTTCTAGAATCCCAGTGCCTTGTCCACAGCAGTATATGGGCCTGTCCTGTTTTCACAAACAGTCTGCACTTAAGTACATCCTCACAGAACTCGCACAAAATCAGAGGTTGAGAAAGCAGTGGGGAAAAAGAGGAGCACACTACAAGAGATCAGAGACACCAAGATTCTAGGGAAAAAGTAATGTTGTTCCAAACTACATGCAGGTTTTTCTATCAATATTTTAGTCTACTGAGTTATTTTTGCCTCATTATAAATATGAATTTATTTCTACAGTGTGATAAAAGGGGGTTTGTGATTCTACCTGAGGCTTCTAGCATAATGAACTATACCAATGAGGAAAACTATCAATTCACTGTAAGTAAAAGGAAAAAGGGGAAATCATATGTATATATGCACAGTAAATATCTTGGTTAATTTCAATAGTTTTTAAAACATACATTTTTATTACATTTTAACAAAGAATAAAACATTTTGCCTCTCAGGAAAGTCTGAAGCAAAATCTCAACAACCAGACATCACTTCGAAATAATTCAGTGAAAACTGATGTATCATTGTTCAAAGTGGTATCTTTCACCTGGTCTGCCTCGCTATCTTTCCTTCCTGACCTAAACAGCTATATTCCAGCAATAATGGCTTCAAAAATACCTGGGCAAATGTTTCAGACACTTTGGATAAAACTGTCACGTTTTTTGCTGTTAGTGTTATGAGGAGAGACAGCACAGCATGCAACCTTAAGTGCAAAACAGTTTTGCAGCAGCTATTAATGTAATTGTGGAAATAAGTCTGTTTCACATTGAAATTTTTAAAGTACAGCAGTACTTACAATGTGAAAATGCAATTTGGACACACTGTTTTGTCATCAAGTCTTGACCCTGACTTCAGCCTTGGTGCTGAAGTCAATGGGGTTTTTTCCATTCAATCCTCTGGTGCAGAGTCAGATCTCATATCAGCAATAGTTATTTATTCCAGTGTTTCAAAAGACTTTTTATCCACCACATGCAACTTGCTCTTTGTTCTCAATCCTTCAGACCTACTTACGCACACAAGAAAATTGAATAAATCAGATTTATTTAATCTCCATCAATTTGTCAATGCTTTACATAGCTGGATCTGAAAGCCTGGGATTAACAAACTGAGGGAACACACACATCAAAAAAAGCACCACATCTCACCCATCCTAACATGCTAAAGCACATCTAAACACTTAATTAAGTATATATTCTTACATATAGCATCTGAGTGTCTGTAAGGTCTAAACATGTTTATAACAAATATACCATAAAATATGATTCATAGGCAAATACTGACACAGATGACTCACATTTTTTTCCTATAAAACCTTTAATACATCAATCAGAACATGGATTACACAGGCACACAAAAAGATAGATTGGTACAGAAGAGGCAATTTGGCTGCTTCTCAGCAAACACAGATTAAAGCACACAAGCTCTAGTGCATACAAGAAAGAAGATAAATAACCCCAAAAGGTCATAGCACATACTCTGAGATCTGTGGATACTTATGCAATAAAAGATGAAACCTGCTTCTGTGAATAAAACTGAGTGATGGGGGTATTCAATTTCAATAAGCTTTTAAACATGTATAATAACACAACAATCACTGTATGTGCTGCAGTACCTTCCAGTAACAGGTAGTTTTCACATCCGGTGAGAGGAAATATAGTGATAACTACAATTAAGTATCATGACCACCTGAGCTCAAAGCCAAATGCCTTCACAAAGTTTTGCTCTATAAAGGATGCTACTGCTAACTTTGGTATCCAATTTGTATGTCCATGTAATTCAGAAATGTGCTATTAAATCGTATCACTTTACACTGCAAAAATATTAGGGATAATAAATCACCATAGTCCAACTGCTAGGAATACGGTATTAAAAGAAATTCTCAGGAAGAATTTCTTCACTGAAAGGATTATCAAACACTGTGGACTGCCCAGGGAAGTGGTGGAGTCACCATCCCTGGAAATGTTCAAGAAACAACTGGATGTGACACTTAGTGCTATGGTCTAGTTGACAAGGCAGTGTTTGGTCACAGGTTGGACTCAATGATCTTAGAAGCCTTTTCCAACCTTAATGATTCTATGATTCTAAAGCTACAAATGCAGACTCCCAAAAAAGAAAGAATCAGTCGTCGAGATCAACAGGAAATTTCTGGTATAGTTATTCATTCATTGGAAAATGCTAATTCTACATTATCCCTCTTCCTGAATCTGAGATATCCATGGAAACAGAAAACAAGAGACAGACTGAAAATGCAACAGAATAATCTTATTTCTTTTGTCAGACATATCACTATGGTTGAGCCAGTAACTGCCACTCCCATCAATATTCAAATATTTTCTCCTCACAAAGAAAAAAAAAAGAAAAAAAAAGGGGGGGGAGGCAAGCAAAGAGGGTCCATGCTGCTTCTTTCATATTTAACAGAGTCTGTATTTTATTGCATATTTCCATCATACATACATCAAAATACAACAGGCTTCTCACCATCCTTACCATATCCCTTCTTTAAGCATTGATTTTTGGAAATAAGAAATATTATCACGCTTTTCCATACTCCTTCCCTTTTCCAGCAAGTATTTCAGCATCTCACTGCACACATCTTAGTTTGTAGACTTTTCATTCTAAGGTAAATACAGTTTTGTTTACAAGGCTAACCAGTCTCTTTGATCTGAACCAGCGTGGCTGCTGTTCTCCTAAAAATGTAATTAAGTTAGCAGCCTTTTTAAAACAAAAAAAGACTTGGCAGGGAAGAATCTTACTGACAGGCATCCTTTCGGGGAGGCCTGCAGCAGTCTTTTCTCCTGCCTGCAAATGAAGGGAACTCTCATTCCCTTCCTTACTTGCTGTCCATGCATTTGTTTAAGAAAACATGCTCTAGCCCCAGTGAGCCATGGAGGGTGATCCACCTGTAAGCTAAAGCAGCTGAGATGGATTTAATTTATGGCTGTTCATCCTCTTGACTGGGAGCTGTTGCAGTAAATGGCACAAGAACTGAGCACACAGTATTGCAACAGCAGCTCACTGGCACACAGAGAGGAGATGAGATGGCAGAAAGCAGCCAACACAAATGGGGGTTAGAGAAAAGTAACGTGAAAGGGTCAGAGAAACATAAACCTGCTGAGGGGGAAGGATGGGACAGATGAATTCTAGTAGTGGTAGAAGCTGGAAACAAACAAACACTGGGAGAAGCCTGGAGTCAAGAGATGCAATTGTGAAGAGCTGAGAAGTCCACCAGACTCCTACATTTTATGCCTCAATCACAGATACAGAAGGTAACAGCTAACTGCCAAAATTCTGGATATTAAGATTCAATATAGGACATATGAAAATATTACTGTTATTCCATATAATGAAAGATGTCCTTAATAACATAAACAAACCAACCACCCAGAACAAAAAAAAATATATATACTATATATCTACACACACACACACACTATAACTGTCCAGCCACAAGAACACAAAATGCCAGCTTTTCCCTGAGGGACAGGCTTAAAAAAAGCAAAAAAATTGAAAAAAATCCAGGTCCACAGAATAAGTAGGATCCCAAATGACTTAAGCCAAAATGTCTACAAGCTCCTGCTGGGGGGTTGTATTTTGCAGATCCTGAATTGAGCCTTTTTCTTCCTTTCATTCTTCTAGCAGACGTGCTAAACGTAAAAGATGTCCACATTGGCACAAAGCCATCTATGGCAGAAAGAATTCTGACAGTCATGATAATGCAAAATAAATATATTTTAAAGTATTTTTGAAATACTTTTAAAATAAAATTTCAGACCAGAACTGAGGAAAAAAAACAAACCCAACCAAGCAAACAAAAACCCAAAACCACCAAAACAAACAACCACAAACCCCAAAAACCTCCCAACTTAGTTCTCATTATTTGGAGAGGGTTACAAAAATGAGCGAAGAGCATCATGAAAAGTCAAGTCTATGTGACCCATATCACACATGAAGACCTAGATGTTCAACTGTTTCAGCTTTAATCATTTCCTACCTCAGCTCCCCTTCTGTAAACAGATAATAAAAGGCTGCTTAATCTTGCAGCAGCAATGTAAATCAAATTCAGTATAGTTTTAAGTATGCAGATACAATGATAAGTGAGGCACAGAGCAGCTTTGAAGAAACAAGTAGTTCTGCGCACACTGCAGAATACAGATGCAGGTACTCTGAACCAAAGGAGACATGGGCAAAATGAAATATTAAGCAGTTGATCTTTTTCAGCACACTATCCCACCTCACACACAGAAATACAAGCATGGCATAAAAAAAAGAAAAAGACTATGCAATTAAAGAGGAAGTTGCTCTATCAGCATTTTGCCCTGCCTTGTTATTTGCCAGTTTTGACATTACATATGCAGAAATTGCTCAATCCTCATCCAGATTAATTCTAGTTTTCACTGAGCACTGCAGAAAATGTTCTAATAGCTAGGGAAAAATTTACATTCTTATCATACAGCACTTCCATGTGCCCCCACCAAATCTATTTTTTCCTTTTATAATCAACTTTAAGACCTTTGCCAAATGTTTCCCGTCTTTGGATAAAATAAGTTTAAGCTTCCTTATGTACCAATATGGCATCATCTATTTTGTATCAGTTTGAGTTTCTTGTGTTAAATACAAATGTCCCTAATGCAATAAACAATACTTTTTCCAGAAATGGGTTATCATATCACGTTCTCAATGCATTTGTGTTCATTTCTACCAAGACATGGTTAATGCTGCCATAACTGCTTTCTTCTATATGACCCCCAATGAAACTCTTAGATCCCATATGACTTGAACATGTTTTCAATCAGGGGTTTTCATGCTAAGGTGACATCTTAATTTTAAAGCAATTAAGACTCTGATATAATTTAGAATAACCTTGACTACAGCAAAACAAAAATCTTAGAACTGATTAACTCAGACTGACAAACTTTAGTATTGTATGATGGAACTTAAATATCACAGGCTTTCCTCTGCAGTTTCTAGCTATTTCAAACTGCCAACGTTAGCATAAGAAAAACAGAGGCAGATTACAACGGGAAAAGTAAAATCTATTTTTATCAGAATGTACATACCTCTATAAACTGCTTTTCTTAAACTTCCAGAAACATATGTTGGATTTCCTACATACCATCCTTTGAAAGGTGGTATCATTCAGAAGTTAGTAGTTGATATGTTACAAGTTTAGTAGTTCCTACGGAATTTATACAGATTTCAAATAAAATCCATCTCTTTCTTTCAATATTAATATTTGCTAATTCATTAATATTAATGTTTGTTTCCCTGTTTTAAATCACCAACATCACAATGTAAGCATTTGGCTACTGTCAAACACAGAGATCTTTCCATACACCAGAAAAGGAGTGACAGAAGCATTTTTCTCTTGCAGATGTAAACCAACACATTTTGGACAAATTTCTTACTCGATTCCCAGTCCTGAGCAAACCTGAGTGATAACTTCTGTAAATTCCTCAGCTATTTTCTGGGAGGATCTGTTTGGCTGGGATAGATTTAAAGCAAAGGAACAGAACTCTGAAAGATTTTAAATTTTTTAAAAAAAAATCAAAAAATAAAACCACTAAGTACCAGTGAAGATGGGATTTAAGAGGAAAGCATACAAATTATGAATAAAAATTTGGAAAAAAACCAAGGAATATAGAAGCCTGTAGCAAATATACTAGGAGTTAATGGACCAATCTGGCCCAGAGGAACACTATAGGATGTGTCTTTGGATGCAAACTTTGATACTGCATAAATCTCGAATGAAAAAGCATTATTTTTGAAAAAAGTAAAAATCTAAAAATCTGCTCACAGGCAGGCTGGCAGGCCAGAACTACTCAAAATAAGTTTATAACCCATTAGAATTTTAAATGGCAAAGTCAGGCAAGTCCTTCCCTCCACAGCACTGTCACCTGTGCTTCACCTCCCTCACATCCCTCCATACCCTCCAGAACCCTGTTCCAAAGAAGAAATCCAATTAGTGCCTTTTCCCTATAAGCATCTGAGCACATGGAGAAGCTGAAACCACAAGGTGCTGCTTTCTCGCAGTTATGACTGAAGAGTCAACATGTGACATGAGAGCACAAGGGCAACCTGAGGGAAACCACTGTCGCACCCAGCACTGCCTGGCTAGCACAACTCTCAGCTGAAATCTCTCAAGTGCCTCATAAAATACTTCAGTTTACAGAATTGTCTACATTCAAGCTAAATTAGGAAGAGTGACACCAGCAGGTTGATGGAGGACATTGTGTCCCCACATTTGGCCCCAGTTCAGTAAACATGGTGTGCTGGGTCCAGCTCTTGGCTCCCCAACACAAGAGAGATATGGGCATAGTGGAGCAAGTCCAGCAAAGAGCCACAAAGATGATTAAGAGCAGCTGACAAACAAGGAGAGGCTGAGCTAGCTGGGACTTCTCGGCCTGGAAAGGAGAAGGCTCAAGGGAGCATATCCACGTGATTAAATATCTGCTGGGGACAATAAAGAACACAGAACCAGGCTCTCCTCAGGGTTTCTCAGTGATCGGAAAAAGGGGCAATGGGCACAAATTTAAATACAGGAAATTTCATTTGAATAAAGAAAATAGCCTCTTACAATGAGGGCAGTTAAACACTGGCTCAGGTTGCCCACAGAGGTTGTGAAGTCTCTACCCATTGAGACATTCTAAACCCAAATGGATATGGTCCTGAGGAAATTGCTGTGTGCTCACCCTGTTCTGAGAAGGGAGTTGGACCTGATGACCTTTGGAGATACCTTTCCAGCCTCCACCGTTCTGTGGCTCTGTATACATCAAAATTCAATAGCCATCCTGTATGATGCCATATAAGAATGGAAATATAGCATATATACAAATGTCAGCAAACACAAAGACAATTAATTAAGTCTCCAACTTAAAGCTACACTGAATGGGCAGAACTAAAATAGCTAGAGCTTCTGCTTATAATTTGTTGGCCTTGACCCTCTCTCTTAATGTCCCTTTGCTGTTTGATGAGGTGACATTTTGTAAAGCCAATTTCTAGATTCAAAAGAACAATTTAATGAGTCTAGGAGGTGCCAACTTGGCCTTAAAACTGAGGAACTGGTTGATTTTTATCTCATTCTCTTTAAACACTCATTCTGTCCCTGCTATTTCTCTCCCAAACATGCATTTATTTCTCTCATTTTTTCTGCATGCTGCTTAATCTTTTGCATCCATCTGGAATAACCCTCCTCTGTCATCACTGTATCCTGAATCACCAGCAAGCGACATTCTTGAAGTAATAATTTAAGAGCCATTTTAACAATGCAGTCCCCGCTTCCTGCTTCACAGTTTCACACTAACTTCCATTTTTTTCTCTAGAAACAAAGCCACTGTCATCCACAACCATATTAAGATCTCCACTGCAATGATGTAATTAGTCTTCTTTCAGGCCTTGCCAACAGTTCTTTTTTAAGTCATAGTGAAAATGTGTACAAATAAGCACATCTCACCAGTACTCTCCCTAGGAACGCTTCTGAGGCAAGATCTCACAAGTAAGGTTTGTAAAAGCTGGAGCAATTTAGCATAACCTTCATAGTACAGGTGATTTATAGCAGATACTTTTCAAAGGCTGCTACCAGTGAGTACCGCCAGGACAAGAACAGGTGTACTCTTTCTAAGGATAAGTGATTTCATTTTTCTTCCCACTGGCCATTTTTCTCTCTCTCTTCATCATTTCCACTTGCTTTGCTATTTCCTTCTCAGTTCTCCTACTAATTCAGTCTTAAACTCCAATTTCTACCTGCTTACAGCTGATGCTGCTACTAGATATATTCAGGATATAAAAAACCAAAAACAAAACCAACACTGCAAGTTGTGCCTTGAATACGGATCCATATAAACCACATGGTTTTCTGTGTGTGCTAAATTAATGCCTTTTCTATTGTCCTCTGTACTCTTCTCAGTTCTCCTACTAATTCAGTCTTAAACTCCAATTTCTACCTGCTTACAGCTGATGCTGCTACTAGATATATTCAGGATATAAAAAACCAAAAACAAAACCAACACTGCAAGTTGTGCCTTGAATACGGATCCATATAAACCACATGGTTTTCTGTGTGTGCTAAATTAATGCCTTTTCTATTGTCCTCTGTACTCTACTCATGGATGCCTGAACATTTTCAGAACAAAAAGCTATTTTCCCAGGCAGGGTCTGAATCGCTTTTAACTAAGTGATATTAATTGTACAAAATAAGATTGAGAAGCAATAAATGGGTGCTTAAGGCACACATTGTGCTTTCAACTCAGAGCCAGAGAAAACACAGAACTTAAACTGGGAGCACATAATCTTGACTGTTCTTGTGTAAAGATGAGAATGAGAGTAAAGCAATGCTGCAGATCCTCAGGAAAATAATTTCACTAAAATCCTGGTGCTACTTAGCTTGCCTAAACCAGGACTACATATACAAGCTCTTCTTTAGCTTCAAGCTGCACCAGCTGAGAACAGCAATACAACTCATTCATCGCCTACAAGATCCCACCAGATCTGTCTCTGGATAGGAGATCTACATGACATCTACAAAATCTTACCACATCTTCTGCATCCTCATTCTCTAGAAAATCCCTCCAAGCCTGCTGATTCACTATAGTAATTAAGAGTTATTTATCAAAAGGCACAAAATTACTCAGATCATTTTGACCTATGGAGGTCAAAGGGAAAGGGCACAAAATCCAACTCCGGCACTAGTTATAAAGGCCCGACAACCTCAAGCAATTTCAGGCCATACAAGCATCAGTGCCTTCTTCAGCTTCAACTGAAGACAATGTCTGACAATTACTTAACACCTTTGTGTTACCTTGCTCCAGGAACACATCGCCCTGTTAGAACTCTTGTATAGTTTAGCCAGCAGTTTTGACAGCTTTCAGACCCCTTCCAATTCAATATATATTCAAGCAGAGACAACAAAAGTACACAGGATTTGCTCCTATACCCTGAGCAGAAAGAACAGTTGCATCATCCACAAAACTTACTACTCCTCAGAGAATCCTCACTTGCATATCTTAAGAACAAGATGACTGGCAACATTCTTCTCTCAGAAAACATTAGAAAGAAAATGGAAAAGAGTGTAGATCTAATCCCTCTGTCATTCTTATCTTTTGGATTGAGAAACACCAGGATTTTTATTCAAGATCCCTCAAGAAGCATTTGGAGCTGCAACTGTGTGCTGGTTTGGGCACAGTAGAGTTAACTTTCTTCACAGTAGCTAGTATGGAGCTATGTTCAGGATTTGTGCAGAACACAGAGCTGATAATATAGACATGTTTTTGTTATTGCTGAGCAGAGCTTACACAGAGCCAAGGCCTTTATTACTTTCTGTACTGCCGCACTGGCGAGGAAGTTGGGGGTGCACAAGAGATTGGGAGAGGACACAGCCAGGGCAAGTGACCCAAACTGACCAAAGGCATATTCCGTACCATATGACATCATGCTCGGTGTATAAAGTGGGAGGAAGAAGGAGGAAGGGGGGACATCTGGAGTGATGGTGTTTGTCTTCCCAAGGAACCGTTACACGTGATGGTCCCTGCTCTCCTGGAGATGGCTAAACACCTCCTGTCTGTGGGAAGCAGTGAATTAATTCCTTGTTTTGCTTTGCTTGTGTGTGCAGCTTTTGCTTTCTCTATTAAACTGTCTTTATCTCAACCCATGAGTTTTTCTAGCTTTTACCCTTCCGATTTTCTCCCCCATCCCATTGGTGGGGAGTGTGTGAGCAGCTGCGTGGTTATTGGCTGCTGCTGGGGTTAAACCATGACAAACTGCATTGTAACCTGATGGGAGCCAAAGCTCACTCTGAAGCTGGCAGCCCATCGATTATCCCTTCTAATCCAGTGAACCTCAATAGCTATAAATTCTCATAAACAAAATACGTTGTTACCTAACTATAGTTACTTGTAAGATAGTACTTTGAAGGTACCACCATCTTGCACAAACTTGAAAGATGTTTTCCAGATCTTTTAAGACAAAATTCAAGGAAACCATTGAGGTCAGGCTGGACAGAGCTCTAAGCAGCCTCAGAAGATATCCCTGCTAATTGCAGGGGAGTTGGATTAGGTTCCCTTTAACAGTCCCTTCCAACCCAAACTATTTTATAATTTTATTATTCTAAAACATGATATATAGCACAAGCATAGCCAGTGTGACAATAATCTGATTTATAATGCCTTTCATTTGCTGGTTAAAGGATGTGAAATTAACCTGTGACACCACCATTTTCTGTCATTAGCCAAGCACTATCTTGCTATAGGGATGATCAAATGCTTCCTGATATGTGAACCTCAAAGAGCTTATAAAATGAGGACCACAGGATATAGGAAGCATGAGGGAGGAGTGGCAGCTCACCAGAGATCTTTCATAGCCTCAGTCTTCTTCAAGGAAAAACAGGAAAACAAACAGAAATGGCTTCAATCACCTCCCCCTTGACCTCTAACAGACCAACCTAAATAGACAGGAAGAGGAGATGATCACACTGCAGGAGCTCAGCTTTTATAGGGCACAGCACATCTACATACTCTACAGTCCTGGAAGCTCCTGTGAGTGACAGTAAACAAGCTGTTTGAAGAAGGAAGAATTATGTTAGCACTCCTAATTTAATGGTGCCTTTCTGTTCTATCGTGCAATGTTGGCATGGAATACAGTTCTAAAGGACTCTGTCTTTCCTCATTTAAGCACTAAAATACTTTCCCCAAATTCAGTTGTATACAGTTTAAGATAAAAATGTCTCAGGAAAAGGGACATCCTTAAGTCATCTGCAGTCTGCCTTCAAACAAGCATAGTTTCTAAGTATAAAAGTTATGTCCATTAGGGGTCTAACCTCCATGGACTTTTGGGAGACAACCTCTCTGTAACATCTCTTCTCAGGACCACTAACAAACAGCATAACACAACACATCAATACATCTTCTCTAAAGATGAAAAAGGGAACAAAAATAGTGTTGGAGCTTTCTGAACTGATTTCAAAGAGACTTCAGCTGAGTAGCTTCAAAATGACAGTTCTGCTTTAGTCTCCCAGATTAGCTTGTTAAGTCTATGAGCATAACACTGGAAATGGCACATCTAAGGTAATAAAGCAAATAGATGCAGACATGAAATCTGGAGTTCTATCCCAACAATAAACCGAAAATCAAAACAAAAACAAAGAATTCAAGAGACTAATAAGATTGTGGCTTTGCCTTTTTAATTAATCTTTTCAAAAATATCCTCTAGCTGTATTGAAATCCTCAAATAAACAAATGCAGCCGAAGTTAAGTCTCAGAAAACACTCAGGAGAAGACTGGACTCTTGAAAGGTCTCCTAACTTGAATAGGAAGCAGTTTGCCTATCTGTAAACAGACCTTTGTGACCAAAATATCTATTGCCTACATCAAGGAGACCAGTTTTCAAAGTTTAATCAACAACTCAGTGTCCTTACATATTTGTCATTAGAGACTAGTTTCAATGCCACCTGTGTTCATCATTTTAAAATACGTAATTTTTAAAAGTACATATGCATCTATATATATTTGCAGACTAGCAACCCTACAAATCAGCATGCTTATAAAAAACAAGACCTTACAAACATGCTATAGGACCTAAAATAAGATGCAACAGCTATATTAAATAAACCACACTTAAATTTCTTCTAGCAAATATAAATCTCACCTATCCAAAGTATCCAGTCTGCACAACAACACACAAATTTGTTCATGATTCATGAAAAACACCCAACTGATCTTGCAAACAAAATATACTGGACTTAACTTCAAATAGCAAACCCTAATTTGCTTTTCCTTTAAAAGTACTCATATCAAGAAGAGTTTTTCCTACTTTCTGGAAGTCTTTACACTTCTTTCACTGAGACCTTTTCCTCCATTTTCAAGCCAACATCAGGCTCACATTTCCCACTCTATGCAGTGTAACGGAGCAAGACTCTCTGTCTTAACACGTGTGACCTCAGCATTTCCATGGCTCATGTCTCATGGAGCTAACAGTCAGACCTTAGAAACAAGGTCTTCACCTGTGCTCCCTCTTCTGGCTTCACGAGCATACGGCACAACCCTAGTAGGGTGACATGGAGCCCACCCAAACACAGCCACAGCACTGTCTGCATTCCCTCCTCCCCACAAAACAACACGCAGTCATACAGAAAGCATTCCTGACCTGCACACCTCCACTCACTGTGGTGGAACACACTATAGAAATAACGCAGATCAGTATTCATAGGAGTTATTTATCTTACTTCACTGCTCAACACAAAACTGCAAGTACTCAGCTTCCAAGGACGGCACAAAAATAGCTTCCAACTAATTTTTAAGCCTATCTTAATGTTAATTTTAGCTCTGGAAAGCCATCACGTGTAACAGGACCAAAAGTCCAGCACATTCCATATGGAAAAAACCCAGTAACACTGATGTTCGTATTTGGATATGTCTGTCAGAAGCTTTAATTTTCAAGCTTAGAATGCATTTTATTCATTTTTATATTTATTTTCCTAATAAAAATAAGAACTTAGGTTATTTAGTTTTATCGACTTTGGTATCAATGAAGAATGGGAAAAGGAAGAGGGAAAAAATGCAACTGCACAGTAGCTGTTCAAGCTTAATGTTGTACTGCAGTGGAGGTCTATTTTAAGAAATAGTTGCCAGTAGTATGGTCTTAAGTCACATTGGTAGAAGCTGTCAAAGTGCATGTTCTTTGGAGTCTTGCTGGATTTGTAACACTTTATCTGACTTTATTTTACAACAAAATGGAAATTTGTGACTATCCTCTAATAAAGGTATTTGCTGAAATGTTATGCCTGGGTGGGAAAAGAACAAGTAAAATAATCAATCTATGGTTTTCTCTGGACCAAATGGGATATATGCTACATAGCGGGATTAGACAGGCAAAGTTGAGTAAGGGAGGCGTGAACATAATCAAGGCACCTTTGCATGTAAGAATGACTTGGGAATTGTTAATGGAATGAGACACTGTCAGAGTGAAGCTGCAGAAGCTGCTGGCTGTTGGCAGTCTCAAGACTCACTGCTGCTCTTCATGCTTGTGTTAGAATGAGGGAGAATAAAAGCCCTGGCTAAACCCAGGAAAAGGGTCTGGAAATCAGTCCCTTTCTTAGGCTGATGCCCCAGCCAACTACAACTTAACTATTTAACAGTCAGACGTAAATTCACCACCATGCCATTTTCATTCTTGTATTTGTAACTGAATTCTTTCTTCCTGTAATATCCTAACGCCTGGTAGTTGGGAGCGACAGATGTTGACTCAGATCTCCAGTCTTCAGAGGGGATATGAAAAGCACAAAATCCAAAGAGTAGAAATTCTGCAACACCATTGTGCCTAATGATATTTTCTACTAGCTACTGCCAAATGGTTTCCCAGATCTGCTCATCAGGGACATCTGGTATTCTCTATTAGCCAACATGAACTGGTCTGGAACACACAATAGCCTCAGGAATGTGGTGTAAATTTTCATACCCAATGATGCTTTTTTTGTGATAACAAAGTTTCTTGGACTGTTCTGAAGCTTAGGAGGTCACCAAAATTTTAGAAGATGTCACATCACTGCAAATGGACTCTAGAGTTCATCTACATTTGCCTTACCAGCTATCAAATCTTACTTGGCATACAACCTTTTTAGTTTCTGCAATATGTTCAATGATTCTCATGGTCTGCAGACAGCTCCAGATACAGTGCATACAAACTCACACAGAAGGCAAGTTAAGGCACGTGAACTAAGTAACAGCAGCTCGGTTTCACAGACCAAATAGCAAATGTAGGCACACTCCGGAGTAGGTGACTTGTCTCCTGCCCTCCATATTTTTTTATTCATTCTACAGTTCCTCTAGACAAACAATTAAACCACTGAAAAAACCCTGGAGAAATCTAAACATAAGTCATCATAATTTACTTTACCAACAAACGCTCATCAGCCGACCAACAGCATGTCTTCCAGATTCTCAGCACTTTATTTACTGTTTATCTTCTCTGAGTGGAAAAATGGTGATAAAATTCAATTTTGTTTTTACAAACATATACAGACTGCTACAGTCTGAACATTCTTCTAAATTACAGTTTATATTAAGTGCTACACAGTGCAGCCCATGGAAAATGGATGAGAAGCAGCTTTTCCCAACGAGGTATATGAAAGATGTAAGGCTTATGTTTTCTTTGCAGCAGCAGTATCTTACAACAGACAGAACATTTCCTAAAATGCAAGTGTGTTAAAGATCCTCCTCACGACACCACAAACACATAAGGCCAAAGATAGCCAAAATCCGTAGCAGACTGACCTTTGAAACTCTTTGCCAAATTTCATCAGCTGGAAGTTAACTTACATGCCACAGAAATGCATATTCTAACACATTTTAAGCTAGATCAGACTCAAAAGTTCCAGAAAGATCCAACTCTTGGTGGTATCTAAGGCTTGCGAAGAGCACAACTTCTGAACAAGGGTTCATTTTTGACGTATACATTGTTCCATAAAACTTCTCTCTCTTACGTGTATGCCTCACCTGAAAATTAAATTTTGTGAATCTCTCACAAAGTTCCCAAATATTATAATTCACCAGCATGAGGAAGTTTTTCCTCTCCTCCAGTATTTTTTTTTTAACAGTACCCAAAACTAAGGACAATGTTCCAGGTAAGCGTGGATTGTCTCACTGCATCTTGTAATATATTCTCCATTACAATGGAAACAAAGTAATTCTTTTCAGAATACTACCAATTCCATTCCTTATCCAGTTGATGAACAGAACATTCTGGATTTAGGTCCTGCCATTGAATGATGACAGATTTTTCACAGGTAACACAGGTAAATACAAGTGTTTATTCTGCAAATGATTAAGAAATTATAACATGCATGAAAAGCTCCTTCTAAATTATTAACACACATGTCACACTAAAATTTCTCCGCAAAAGCATTTCCCCTGATGTTCTGAACTGTTAAAGTAAAAATCAGAAGGGAAAAAAAAAAAAAGAAAGCGGGGAAAAGAAAACAACATATCGGTTCCCATCCAAGGGAGCAGACTCATGGTTAAATCAAGGAGAAAGCTGAGCAGACTGCAGGTGATCCACTCTTCTGTCACTACCAAGTGCCACTGCAATCAATCAGAATCACTACACGGACATGTGGCAGAGAAAAGCAGACAATTTTAAAACCAAAACATGCAAAGTGTATTTTTAATTTGAGCGTACATATTTTTATTTATGCACTAGAAAAGTATGTTTTAAGACAATTCCACATGGAAATAACGTGTTCTTTAGAAAACTCCTAATTAACACCCAATATCTAACTGGTATAATACAATGCCAAAGGTGGTCTTAAATTTCAAAACCATTTGGTGATTTGGCATCCTCATTTGGACGTCAGTATTCATTAGCATATAGACAATCAGATGCCTAATATCCAGTTCTTTCTAAGATAAAAAAAAATAAATTGAAAAAATTGTCTTTAATTGTTGTGGGGTT
Source organism: Acanthisitta chloris (assembly GCF_000695815.1). NCBI lineage: Eukaryota > Metazoa > Chordata > Aves > Passeriformes > Acanthisittidae > Acanthisitta > Acanthisitta chloris. Next base: position 40,827 of record NW_008673081.1, read on the forward strand.
TTCTTCCCATCCCACAATCAGGACATCAAAAGAAATACACAACAGCTAGGCAACAACTAGTGGCTTCTTCTGGAATAAAATTCTCTCCCATGTCTCACTATGTGAGATTAATTCTGTAATCTGGTCTTTACATTGAGCCCAGGCAGAATCAGTGCTGATTATGTAAGTAAGTTTTTCTTCTAGTTGACCACCATCATTATCACTAAGTATTTGTGTTTTCTGTATGTGCTGGTAAACGTCAAAAGATACTAAACAAGTCATCATGCACTAAACTATAGAAATAGCTTGCTCAGAGATGAAATAGCATTTTTTTCTTCTGCTGTGGAACAACCATAACATTCAACACAACAGGCATGCGTGATTAAAGTCTAACTTGGGAACAAAGACATTGTCTTTGCTATATAAATGCAACAGACATTTTACAGGCAAAGACTCTCAATACATACTTTATAGGGGCTGTATGGTAAGCTGAGTGAGCATGTGTGCACAGTGGTGTGTTTACATATCCTTTTACCCCCAAACATGCAACTCTTTTGACATCATTAACACCATTTTTTCAGCAAATTATTCAAAGCAATTGCTGGACTAAGTTTTCCAGTTTGAAAAATAGACCATGTCAGCTGGAAATATAATGCAAATTTTACATCCCTGCTGAAGAGTCTGCCAAGCCTGGGAACATCACATTCAGAAGCATTCCATCAGCACAGGGAAGCAGGCCTAAAAATGTGTAGCAGGTTTCCTTCCCTCAACCAACCTGACAGCAGTAGCTACTGCAGCATTGTGCTGAAGGCACTTCATTAATTCTACTTGGGGTGCATAGGGCCAGTTGTGGTTGACCAGGCAGAGAAAACCAGCATCTGGGACAGGCAGGTCCTACCAGATTAAATCAGAGCAACAGTTAAGCCTGCAAAGGAAGTTTTGGCTGCAATTCAAGTTACACTGTTATTTACTGAGTAAAGAGGCACTGTACACAGGGTTACTTGGTCTATGCAGTGCACACACAGTTTGACTGGAAGGAAAAAAATCCACCACATTTTAGTTACAAGGGCTGTATCCTTCAGTTCACAAGGGGAAAAAAAATGACAAAGTGAAGAGGGAATACAGTGACCATATGTATCTGAAAAACAAAGAAGCAATGCTGTCCTCAATTACTAAACTTCTGTGAAGGCCACACAAAAACAAGAGCAAAGTTTCCTTATGATTTCACATAACATTACGCAAAACTTTAAGCCTTCCTGTCACTATTCAAACACTATCCCTGTCACCACAAATTTGCTGTCTATGGCTCAAAATTGTTTTCCCCCTGAACATAAGTATAAATGAAAATCCAAACCACCTGTTCCCCTCAACACCATTAAAAACCAGAAGAGTGAACTAATTAATACCAAAAACTCTGATGCAAGGTGTCTTTTTGTGGTCAGAGTGCCCACACACAGACGTGTGTGCTCCTGCCAATACTGCCATAGAATCATGACAACTTATGAGTCAGCATTAAGTACTCATTGTGAAAGGGAGGAACTAGCAAAAGAAAGCTGCTTGAGTGGGAAACTCATTGGAAAGTGGTGGTGAAAAGGTAATAAAGCAGTAAACCAAACCACATAGATTGAGAGATAAACTGTTTTCTGCTTACCACCACATTTAGAGAAGAATAAAAAAGAATATTTTGAACACTCAATAGATTTAATGTCAGTTGTTCTGATTACACCTTGATAAACACATGTACATAATATTACCTGTAATATTTTATGTAACTAAAATAAATTCCAGCCATTTTGAGGTAACACCCAGTAGAACAGGTATTGTGTCCTCTAATCAGAAAGCTGTTCATTGCAGCACTGAACTATGAACCACTTGGGGGGGAGAAAAAAAAAAAAGCAAGAAAAAACATCGAAAAAAAAAATCTAACTAATGCTGCTTTACCTTGTCCTATGAAAGAAACATTTTAAACACTTAAGATGAAAACAGAATTTCTGTTTTTGAGAAGCAGCAAGTAACATGAGAAAATGGATGAACTCTGACATTAATGTCTAATTAACACAAATGAAAGGGGAAACACTTTCACAAACATACATTTGTCTATTCATTACAAGGCCAAAGAACAGTCTAAGGTCAAGGCGAGCTTTAGAAAACACAATAAAAAGCAAATCAACATTCTGCCATTAAATAAATACAAAATACTTTTGTTGAGATGAAGGTGAAGCTTGCACTGACATCTGGAAGGGTGAAAGTTCCTCCTTTACCCTTTACATAGGAGGCTATTATTAAAATCTATTAAACAGTCACTACACCTGGTAGCACACCCAGACACCATGGGCAACCTGAATCCAACAGGGCAAGTATGGAAGTAATTAGCAGGAGCAAAGAATCTGTCAGTTTTACACACTGCCATTTCCACTGCCTTTTTGGAACATCCTTTTCTCAACAAGACCTGTCACAGTACACTAATGCCTACTAAAGCCATCAAAAGAGAAGAAGAAGAATCAATGTTTTGCTTTGAAAAAACACATTTTCATTTTCAATAAATAAATATGCAATAAATTCCATATCAAAAATAAAGCTATTGGAATGTTTTTATCCAAGCATGTCAACTAAAGCAAAACAGACTTGTATTCCACTGTCTGTATTCCAAGGATATTACTTATAAAACATTTTTCTTTAAAACATACTAAATATTAGTCATGCAGATGCACAGTGTTAGCCATCTAGAGGAAAAAAAAAGTGCAAAACCTACAGTATTTTTAACTGCGCATCCTGACAGTACTTCCTTTCATATACTTTTTTTTTAAACAATAAAACACCCAAGCCAAAAGACATTCAGTAGTTCTAAATTTTCAATAGAATAATTTGTTATGGGGTATTTCTAGAGTAATCTTTTAGAAGCAGCCTTCAACATCTCCATAACCACCACCTTTTTCAGACCGTATTTCCAATTATGTGATAGAGTTGATCAGTAAAGATCACAAAGCATGAAAGTGATCGCCAAGGAAGGGGCTGCTGAAATGCCATATATGTATAAGGAATGACAGAATATACAGAAGGAACTGAAAAATCACTGTATGGAAACTCCTTGAAGTTTACTCCTTTTGTGCTAAAAAAGAGAAAGCCACATTGCTCAAAGTGGAATTCAAAATTCAGGCTAATTATGCACCTATAAAACTTCCATTTCCAGCTTAGAAATTAAGAGCATTTGAAAAGTAAGTCATTAATATTCTCCAATAATTTTTTCTGGTTTCAGAAGCAGGACAGACACACTACACTTGCTTCTGTAAGATGTTTTTTCCAAGTTCAGAAATAGAGTATTTGAAAAGAAACCTTTTATCTCTTCAGAGAGCTTTCAGAACCTGGAGAACACATACATGGAAAGGATATAACTGCAAACTTACTAATATAAATGAACATATGTCATTATTTAAAAGAGAAACAAAAAAAAAAAAAAAAAAAAAAAAAAATCAAACCATCTCTCATTTGTCCTGAAGAGTTAAACTTCTACAGGCAAGCTAGGAAAATTAAGCCATTGGCCAACCACACTCCTCTCCTGCCTGATAAGGTCAAAATATGAAGAGAAATTTGCTTTTAAAAGCAACAGAAGGCAAATTTCTTTAGGCTGTATGGCAATGGGAGCAGGCATGCAATACCTTGATACAGGGAAGAGCTGAGGAATTTCAGAAGGGCTAAAGCAGCTTCTCCTCACTCCCAACCCATCTTTTGCAGGATACTCCCCTCTCCCAGAAAAAACTGAAGGAAGGTCTCCATTTCCATGTTCTTCCCCAGCAGCGCCCACAACCAAATGTGGTGCAATGTAATAGAGCTGAGCAAATACCAGAGGCACCACTTTCTCTTCTCCCCCTTCCACCTTGCTGCCCAAGACAACATGCTCCGACCTCTTCTGCCAGGCCAGTTAGGTATCTATACCAGCAGAAATGAAACAGCCCCAAACCAATTTTCTCGTGGTTTCAGTCCCTGAAGTAGGTCACCATGGTCTACAATGTACATAAAGGGCTCCAAGAAATAAAACGAGGGAACTAAAAAGCAGAAGCACCTGGAGATCAGACTCCACAGCCTCATGAGCCCTTCTGCCATCAGCAGTTACATGAGGTTGATCATATCACAGGAGTACCCCCTCAAAGTGCTTCAGAGTACCAGGGCCTAGCCCCCACACCAATTAAAACAAAAAAATCCCCAAACAAATAAAACGCAAAAATGTGGTCTAGTTTTTTGGGACTTTTGCTTTTAAGCCAAAATTAAACATAAGCACATTCCCAACTACCACAGATTTTGCAGTCAAGTTATCTGCATTCAAGTGGGGAAAAAAAGAAGTCACAGAGCTCACCAGTGAACCAGTGCAGGGGATGAGCTTCACCCTGAGAAAATGCACCATCTTGATTAGTGACTTTTAGGCAGCAGATACACAGTAATCACCCTGTTATTTCATGCTTTGACTTAGTTCAAGCTCTGCTACCAGAAAGTCCTTGGAGAAAGAAAGAAGAAACTCAAGACCTTAGGAAAAAAGTTCTTTCTGTTCCAACACTGGAGTGAATTCTTCCTTTTTTTCCAAATAGCAGTCACAGAGATTACAGCACATTTAACCAATTAATTCAACCAGCCTTATGAAGCAAATAAATTCCTACTTGGGTAACAATGCAAGTTCATCTTCACATAAGATCAGCTAGTCTTGAACAATTACTTCACTCAGGGCAAATAAGCCCTTGTTCAATACAACATTCATTACTTGGCTTTCTTCAATTTCTCTCTTCCTACCTCTAACCCTGCCTTCAAAGCAGAATAACCAATCACAGATCATCCCCCATGTGCAGTTCTCCTCTGTCCCTCTTCACTGAATGCCCTGACAGAGAAGGCACTACTTGTAAACATAACAGGTAATCTACAATACATTATGCAAAGCAAAAACCTGGGCAGATAGCCAGCTTCATGAGAAAACTATCTGCCTCTCTCAGTGGGAAAAAACATTTCTTCAAAGATAAAAATTAACAATTCAGTTAGCATCATCTGAGGTGTCCTTGATTTTTATTTTTCACTTGCTGAAAAGCACATGCCTTTAAATTGCAATTTTTATATGATGCATAGCCTAATGCCAGTAAACAAAAAAGCATATGAAACTTGATCATTTCTACCTGAACACATGTACTACATTCTGACTTATCAGTTACATCATACAGTCAAAAAGAGTGACACTTGTCTCTTCTGTGCTAAAGGTGTACAACCTGTTATGTACTGCAGTGTTAAACAGTCTACCAGCCCAATTTTTTCTAGAGTGGATAAGGCCATAAAGATAGTGCTACAGTGATCTTCAATTATTTGTGGGACAAAGATCTAACACCACAAGCAAAGAAAAATCACACAATCACAGAATGGTTTGGGATGGAAGGGACCTTAAACATCAGCTAGCTCCAAACCCAAAGTCTGAACTTTAGCCCCACCAGGGCTGGCTTTTCTATGCAACTGCAATCTCTGCTCTCTCATGGCTCCTGTTACAGATGCTTTAAGCAAACCAGGGTTGTGATAGCCTTGTTTAGAGCAAGCCAAAGTCAGTGCCATCGTTCAGGCATTCAGGTAAATATGAAGCATCCTGTCTCTACTAATCTACTTAGATACAGACTATTTCCAGACTTCTTCTTCAGTTCTGTACTGCTCTATTTCAGTCAAATACAGAGCACAAGCGAAATACACTCAGCTCAGACTCATAACACAAGCCTAACTTGTTCTACATGGCCAGTGCAACTGTTAGCACTCCTGGTAGCATTTAGTGCCATAGAATAATAGGCATCTTGCTTTCCAAACATATGAGTACTGCCAAATTCAGAGTAATATAATCACAAATTCAAGACTAAGAGCAAACAGTGAAACTGCAAAATCTATAAGCAAGGTTAGCAAAACCTTATGGGCTGCATAATTCTGGAAAAGCATTTTAAACAAATATGTAGTCACAAGAGAAAGGCCATTCACTTGAACAATAATAACTAAATCATGCAAAAAACCTTAACGGAAACCTTCATCTTAACAGGGTACAATCAGGATGACAAAACTTTATAAATACTGATTTTAGATTTTCTTCTTAAACAAGGCTAGTTTCAGCAATTATGCCTCCTCTCCCCCACTCCCCAAAAAACAAACAAAAAAGGACATGTACAGAAATAAATTCTGAAGAATAGAAGGGACAATTTTTTGGTCTTTTTGATTGTTAATGTAAATCACTATGAGTTTTTAAATCAATACACACACACACTTTTTTTCCATATTATCTATAGATACAAAAAAGTCATACCTTCCAATATCCCAAGTCTCTCTCCTTTAAAGTTTCAAAAATTTCAAGCAAACCCCCAAAATAAACTTTATCAAAAGCCAGATCATAGAAAGAGTCATTGTCAACACTTGACTTTAGCATACAAACATTCCTTCGTCTTCACCACCTTTTTTCTATTGTCTGTATAATCCTATTTTATACCAAGTTCCCAAATCTTGTAAGATATCCACGTGTTCTCCAGAATCTTATCTGTTCACATGCCCACAGCTAAAACTGCTACCTGACAATCCCCTTCACCAACTTGTGAAGTTTATAGCCAATAATCAACCTATTAAAAGGAGTTTATATAGATTCCATACTAAAGGAATACTTGTAGAACTTTCTGCAACATCATTTCCTGATTTAGGTCAGAGAGGCTTTTACCTTCTACATTTCGAGCTCCATTGTACTTTCACATATTTAGATTTTAAGCAGTGTTGATTTCACTAGGATTTGAACATGCCATTACGCACTATTGGCACTGTTACTTGTTTCATTTCCAATCAGTGGAATCATTCTCAGAAACAGTTTCACTGATTCTTTTAAAAGTCTTCAAACATACCTTCAATAAAGGTGCAAGCTTTTCAGTTCACAAATTTCTTCAAGGTACATCACAAAACTAATCACAATTACTCATGAATACAGAAAGCAGCTTTCAGTACAATTTGGTATTATCAGAAGTCAATTCCCATTCAGGGCATGCTCCTACAACATTTAAACACTGACACTTCATCAGCACCGAAAGTTTCCTCAATGTGATAGATCCAAATAGGTTATGTGCTAACAGTAATGGAAAGGAGTAACTCATGTACCTGGATGGTCTCACCTGATTTAATAGAGCTACTTGTGCATGACACAGTAAGACTGGAATTCTGTATTACTTTTCCCTACTTCACATTTGATTTTTTGCATTATTTGTCTTCAGCAGTTACAGATCCTTCCCAGATGATGGTTCATTTTACAAGAGATAGTAGTTCCTACATAACTTCATTCTACATCACATCAGTCTGATATTAAGTTGTGATACGCTGACATAACTGCTTGAAAATGCTGTCAAGAGCACTAAAATACCCCTTCTCTGCCACATTACAAGCAGAGCTGAGAGCATGTATTATCTACACATTATTTCAGGTCATGGTTTGTATTTTCTACGAACAGCTTGGTACACTTCTCTAATGACCTAGAATGTTGCAAAATATGGAAACATACCTCATTTTGTATTACTGTTATGGTTAGACATATTTTTTTCAATTTAACTTAAATTTTTCACACAATCTGCCAGACTGAAAAGATAAGCAGGCTTCTCAAAAACAAACAAACAAACAACAACAAAACCCCCAAAAATCCCCAAACCACACCATGAACAGATGTGGAGACAGACAAAGGATTGCACTAGTGTGCTGCAACTTGTGAGTCACTAGCCCTGGGAAGAATAACTCCAAAATATACTGTTCTGTCAGAAAGTAGAACTGTACTTGGAGAGCAGGATGTTCTAGTGAGGCACTTGGCCTTGTGATATGATAGACAAGTATGTGAAAATGTATTAACCACACACTATGGGAAAGTTACTAGCACAGAGTTTGTTAATAAAGTTGATTCCAATTCATCAGACCAGGGTCCATGCCTCAATCTGCCACAAACAGACAAAGCTCCTCCCCAAAAATGAAACTAAATTAAAAACTATAAAACACCACAGGCTCTTCGTGGTACCAGTAAATACAGTGAAAAGTAAAAACCCCAACTTTTTTCTATATTCTCAAACCATATGAAAATATTGACTGACTTAAGATAAACACACAATAACATTATTACAAGTTACAATTCTAAAAGAAACAATCCCAAGATTCTTGATTCAACAATGTCACCTAATAATTTGACATCATAGATTGAAATTCTCAAAAAAAAAAAACCAAAAGCAAATGGAGTACTAATCTTCTTAGGAATGAAAATAATATACTGGACATGCTTTGATTGCTCTTAAATCAGAGCATCAATTCTCAAAGTTCTCATTCCATTTTCTTTAGCAATTAGTAGAAGAGGGGGAAAGAAAAGCATTACTTGTGGAGTTTATTTTCCTTTTTTTAATGCTTTCTCAAAAATTTCCAGAGACAAAGTTGCTTCTCATTACATCTTTTTAGCGCAGTATCACTAGGCAAACAGTATTTAGGGAACATACATATTTAGCAGAGTTGCATCATCATTCATTGGCCACTTGACAAGTTTACAGTAGTTCATAATATAAGGAGTGGTTATAATAAATCTCTAAACTGCTGAAGCTGCTATGACATACAACATTGCTAACATAACAAACATTAAAGCACATGTCTTTATTAATGTGTGTCAGCTAACAAAACAGACAAATAATAAAATATAAAGCTCTTATATTAATGTGACTAGACAAATATGTCACTAAAAGTAATGCAGTCCTCAAGAAAAAAAAGCTGAAATGAATTAATGCTTATTTGAATTATCATCCAGTATAATAAAATCCTTTCTAGAATTAAATTACCTCCTTTGAGCATAAAAAGGATAATCATAGGCTTTCTTACTGACAGAGTCTTTTGTAAATACTGAAAATAACTTACAAGCTATGATATTGTCATTTCAAAGAGTACTCAGAAAATTGTTCCAAAAGCCACATGCAAAACAGCATCACTAAGTTAGGCACATATTTAATTTGTCTCTCTATTAAGATGGGGGGTTTAAACTTCACAGCAAAATAAAAACTCAGCAAGGAAAATCAGAGGTAAAGAAAGGTGCTATTCTGATACACTAAAAACCAAAAGGCATCCCAAAATCTTCTCCAATTCCTTAAAAATAAAAATTAAATTAAATTCAAATTGAAAAAAAAAAGCACAGCACAACAGACTGACTAATCTTAGAGCCTTAGATCTGGAAAACATACATTTGCTTGGCCACATAAAAATAACTAAATCATGAAGCCAAGCAACCCCCGATTCCCTGTAAAAAACCAAACAAACTAACAAAACCCACCAAAAAAAAACAAAAAAAAACCCAAAAAAACCCAAAAAAAAACCCAAAAAAACCCAAAAAAAACCCCAAAAAAACCCCAAAAAAAACCCCAAAACCAACAAAAATCCAAGCCTGGCACTCAGAATCTACAAGCACAGCTTGTAGATTTTGTTTGCTAGATTTTAAGAGAGATCTAGGAGAGAACCTTTCACACCAGTTTGGCAGTATATCTAAAGACTGCATCTGAAGAGAACAAAACCAAGCACAGGGCTACAGAGGCTGGGAAGTGGGAGAACAAATGTAAGACTCCACATCTGTTTAGCCTTGCTTTGCTTTTATAAGCAGCAAAAAACCCAAAAGCCCAAATGCCAGTGCAGGTACCAAGTCAGTCTACCTGATTAGAGATGCTCAGCTATAGAAGGATAAGCACGGAAGATGAGAATGTGAGATTTATCTACACCACTGAAAAAGGACTTTTTTTTAGAAGTTCCTCCTCAGTTAGGAACTCAACCTCAGGTTTATTATAATCACAGGGAAAAGCCATATTTGAGTGTTCTCTGGGAAGAAGAGCTTGAGGATTATGGGATTTTTTTTTTTTGTTTTATTGTTTTAAAGCTGATTCCAAGGGGTACAGCATGGATGTGGCTATTCACATCCAGTTTTAATGAAATAACTTTAAACTCAACAATCATGGATAGCAATGCTAAACTTGAGCAGAAAAGTAAAAATCCAGGTATAATAAATTTACCTACCACATACCACATATTAGCATTGCTCTTAAGGACGTGTCCAAATCTTCCTGGTATCCTCCTGTTTGTTATACAGAGTTAACTCCTTATTAATTTTATTTTTAACATCCACAATGAGGTAGTACAGATGTCTACTTTCTTACCCCATACTGCCGTCCTATTTCTTGGAGGCTTCCTTTCTGGCGGCAAATGGTTCCATGAGCTCAAGGACTCTCCTGCAAAGGTAACTGTGCGACAGAGATGTCCAGCCTACTCTGAGCAGTACTGCCACAGCTTACAGACTGATGGCTACTCATGTGGACAGTCAGATTATTTTCTCCCTGGTGTTATTTGGCAAAGCTGCAAATAGTAGCAGGGGCACAGGAGCTATGCACCCCAACTCTGAAGAGTCACTAACCAGCTCAGTCACATTCAGGTAAGAAACAGACAACCATCTTACCATATGAAAGTTTTATATCCTGCAATGAAGGCTCTGAAATAGAACTGACCTCTACAGAGATCACCCACTAAACGAATTTTCTAACTAAAAATACATTCCACGAATACAGGCTTAAACTTTTGATAACCTCTGTTCACTATTCTAACCTATTATTTCATAGTTCATCTGTCCAGTACTGACTAGAAACTTGACACTGTGCTCTTTACACAGATTTAACTTGACCTAAAAACACTCCATTTTGCAATTGGCACAGCAGCACCATCATTTATCCATTCCCTACAAGAATCATCACTCCTTACCTGTCTCCTCTTCCCCCAGGCAGCTGCTAAAAGCAACTATGAGAGAATACAAGGCAAGACAGACTTCTGATCCAACCTAATCTGGCAATTTTTGTGTGTACCTTATCTATCCTACTAATCCTCCTTCCCAAGTTACAGACACTACCACACCATACATGCTTATGCAGCCCACACTATAGAAACAGTCACTTGCCTTGTACAGCTCCACGTCAGAGTACTGATGCCTTAAACAAGGCTTGTCAATCATTCTCTACACTTGGAAATTCATTACAAGAAAAGGTAGTTGGTTGTCTACTTTTTTTTCACTTCAAAGAATGACACAACAAGATTTATACCAAAACATTTATTCCGAACCATTACCAGACTGGTGAATTTCCAAAGAGAGGTGGGAAGAGGGGCTATGTCAGCGAAGCTGTGATCAGCAATTCTACACAGTACTTTTGTTTTCAATGTCAGATGCATATCTCCAATCTTTCAAAATCAACAGAAACTTTATCATGAAGCATCTCTATGCATTGTATGCAATGTGACAGACCTACAAAGGCAAAGACAGGACAAGATTACCAGAGATCACATTTGTCATAAATTCAGTTTGGCATTCTCTTCCATTTCTGTGCACAATCCTTTTCCATATTTCCCACTTATCCAGCAATTATGGACAACAGCTGAAGCAGTTGCAGAAGAGAGTCTCTAAAACACCCTGCACACAAAGGTATCGCATAGAAAAAAAACTGCACAGATAATTATAATTTTTTATGTATGTTAAGTAAAATTTTATAGCCAGTAGCCACCTTGTAAGACTTTGTCCCCATCTTAAGCCTCTTCTAGATAAAAACTTTTATATGTGGATGGATCTAGACAAAATCTAAATTCTATTAAAATTATACTATGACTTTAGGAAGCATCCCTTCCAGGAGTCATGCATAACAGAGCTTATCTGTGCCACTGCCTGCAGAATCAAGGCTGCAGACTAAAACTGTAATAGCTGACTTGCAACCTAAAATGAGGAGACCTGAATGCACAACAAACTAAAATTTTAAAAAAGACTGAACATCATAAACGTGTGCAGCACCAGCCATGCTCAGAACAACTTTCTGTAGGTAACCTGCCTGTAAGATCACACTCTCAGTTAAATACTGTTTACCATCTCAGTCCTTTCTTTCAGACGGGCCTTCCTTCTAAGAGCAAACAAAGAACTGGTATTTTCAGGCAAACTAGTTTTCCAACCCAAATGCACAGAGGGATTAAAAACGGGGCTTACACTGGAACCTGCTCCATGAAGTGCTCATAAAATTGGAACAGATACCTGGCTGTTACCTAGGAAACAGCAAGTAAAGTCAAGTCCTATGTAAACTATTAGGTCTTTTAACAACCGGAAAACTAGAAACAAGAAGAGTAACTCAGTACAAAAATTATTTACTGCAATCTACAAGATAAACACAGTCCCTAAGTACTTCATATCCTTGAATCAAGCAGAGCCAGATACAAGCTTTGAAACCTGCAATTGCATTTCAGAATGAACTTTCATGTTCTTCTGGAGAATTGCTATGAGCTGCCTTTACTTAAATACCAGTCTCAGCATTGGTAATAGATGTGTCTTCAAATATGCAGAAATCTACAGATTTTGTATGCACCAGCAAAGACACAAGCTTACTCTATATACGTATGTAAAAACTGTCATGTACCTGACTTAATATTTCCAAGTGGCACATCCCTATCCCTCCCTTTGATCCTAGCCCAAGAGTGATGTGAAGACCTGGGAGCTTTCCTACAACTGTTTCCAAACAAATAGAGGAGGTCAAGCAATTCAGTTGTGTGGAATTAAATATCATACCACATGACCTATTCCTTATCAATGTCAGCATATTTTCCCTCTCCTCAAAGTTTCCACTGTATTTACTGCTGCTGCAGCTCCAGCGGTATCTGCCAGTAACACGACCCAAGGAAAGCAGAGCAGGCTGCTAGTGTTGTTGCTGTCACATGGTGTAAAATTGCTGTGAGCAGGATGAGACAATGATGTGCTCGAATGACAGCAGCTGTTCTGTGCTGGCATAGCCACAAGCAAAGCTGTAATCACAGCCAGGTGCTATGGTGGGAATTCTGAGGGACTAAGGTAATGCCTGCACCTGTGGCATTTCATAACTTCCAGTCATGCAATATTTGTTTTTTAAAGACCATCTGTCATTTTGACAAGCTCCCTACCTGAGCGTCACTGGAGCAAGCCACCTTTTGTACTTCCTTAACAAGGCCTTTCTCCCTGTTGTACAACATCCAATTTCAGCCTCATACGCACTTGATAAACAGAAAAGGATATGGTAACTATGCTGTAGGAACCACTGAATCATAAGAATTTGAAACACTCCTAGTTACAGTGATCAAAGCTAAATCCTTTAGGAAGATTATCCACACCAGAACCCTGAAAAAGCCCTGGGACTCAAGTACTTTTAGACTCTGTCTTTGAGATAAAGCACCATTCCCTGTGTAACTGCAAGGGGCTACGTCCAGTCACACTTAACTACAGTAGGAACATTTTAACAGGGGCTGCTGTGCCTCTTGATCCACCTCTGCAGATCCAGGCCTGGCAACCAGCTGCGGACACGACTGTCCACAGGCTGAGCCCACAACTGTGAGGCCGGTCAAGGGAAGGTTTATTCAGAAAGCAAAGAAATAGAGAAATACAATCCAGATCAACCACTTATTTCAACGACGAGAAGTACGTGCCTCACAAGCGAGGGATGAGACGCCAAATCCATCGCCGCGAGAAGCGGCGGAGGGCAGCGCTCACCAAGTGGCGAGGATTTCAGTTCTCCCAAACGCGGCTCCGGGAGTCGCCGTGCCCGAGCGGAGCGCAGAGCGGGGAGAGCCCTCAGCCGCGCCGGGCCC
>NW_008673082.1:0-565 GCF_000695815.1 Acanthisitta chloris
TAAGCTCCATCCCAACCCTTTAACATTACATGAAACTGTAAGATGGTTATTTAAGAGATTTATCACTTCCTAGGTCACCTGTATCCATGTATTCCCCACCCTTCTGTCCTAGAAAAGTATAACTCATGGGTTGCCACAGCTCTACATCTTTTTGCAACCCTGGACCCTATGGATGTGCCAAAGCTGGTGGCAGCAGCAAGAGGATGTGGTTTGGATAAGGCAGGAGATGAAATGTGAGATTTGGGTGATCCCTGGAAGTGCACCAGGCCAGGTTGGACAGGGCTTGGAGTAACCTGAGCTAGTGGAAGGTGTTCCTGCCCATGGCAGGGGGTGGGACTGGATGGACTTTAAGGTCTTTCCAACTCAAACCATTTCAGGATGCTGGAGCCAGGCTGGGACAGCTGGGGATGTCCAGCCTGGAGAGGAGAAGGGTCCAGGGGGACCTCAGAGCCTCTTCCAGTACCTCAATGGACTCCAAGGGAGCTGGAGAGGGACAGGACACAGGGAATGGCTTCCCACTGCCAGAGGGCAGGGATAGATGTGATATTGGGAAGGATTTCTTGGC
>NW_008673082.1:664-19168 GCF_000695815.1 Acanthisitta chloris
GAAGTGGTTCCGGCCCATGGCGGGGGGTGGTACTGGATGATCTTTAAGGTCCTTCCAACCCAAACCAGTCTATGACTCCTCCACCAGCACTGGGATGGTTGTGGGACCTTGAAATTGTATCAGTGCCCACATGGCCCTGATCTGAGCCCTGGAATGGTGTCAGTGCCCACATGGCCTTGCTGTAAGCCCCAAATGATGCTGAGAGCTCTGTGGCTCTGCCCAAAGCACAGCTCAGCCATAACCTCACACTGGGATAGCCCTGGGTGAAGGAACCACCACACACAGTGATTTTTGTTGTCTGTGATGTTCAACCTGCTTGAGACCACAACAGACCCACAGTCAGTGACTATCTATCTGGCCCTGGGTGAAGAAACCACCACACACAGTGATTTTTGTGTCCGTGATGCTCAACCTGCTTGAGACCACACCAGACCCACAGTCAGTGACTATCTATCTCCTCTCTCAACTGTCTCTCTCTTTCTCTGTCTTACTCTCTTTTCCTTCTCTTCTCCTCACCCTACACACTCCTCACTCAGTTAACCACTCTGAGTGCTGTGCTCAATGTCTGGCCAAGGGTTTTGCTCTCTGAGGGCTGAGTTAAAGTTCTCACTGTGTTTGGATGCTGTGAAGTTCACTGAGGTCCGTTTTGCCAAGTGTCTCATTCCACACAGGTGACCCAAAGTTTATAAGCAACAATTGTTTCTAGTTAAACCTCCTGAGAATTGTGTCAGTTCGTTCCAAATCACCTTCCCCTAACTCCTCTGGGCTCAGCCAGGGCAGTACAGACACTGTGAGAAGGTCTCGTGTAGGAAAAGCATCACTTCAAAACATCAACAGAGCAGAATTACCAGCTCCAAAATCAAGGAACTGCTCCTTAAAGATTCATTTGGATCCCAACACAATCCATGTCCAATCATCCACGAAGGTGTCAGAAGTCAGTTCACTTCCCAGGAGACATCTCAGTTGAATTATCAGCCATAAAACAAATCCCAATATTGGTAAAAATACTCCTGGTTTCAGCAAAAAAGATCCTGATTAGGAAAATCTGGAGAGAGCAGAATTGTTTCATCTCTTTATTTTTTTTTCCCAAACCCTAAACCCTTCATTTTATTATTTATTTATTGGGGTGTGTTTATTTCTCACACTTGGAATATTTCTTTATCTGTGTATTTATTTCTCACCCTTCAAATATCTGTTTGTGTATTTATTTCTCCCACTTTGAAGCATTTGGGTTTTTGCTTTGGTTGGAAGAGAGCAGAATTGTTTCATCTCTTTATTTTTTTTTCCCAAACCCTAAACCCTTCATTTTATTATTTATTTATTGGGGTGTGTTTATTTCTCACACTTGGAATATTTCTTTATCTGTGTATTTATTTCTCACCCTTCAAATATCTGTTTGTGTATTTATTTCTCCCACTTTGAAGCATTTGGGTTTTTGCTTTGGTTGGAAAATGACATTTCAGAGAAGCCTAAACTGAACCTTTAGTAGGAATTTTCCTCTTGGAGAAAATCTGGATTTTTCTTTGTGATATTTTCTCTCTCTTTGAGGCTCTCGGTGAAATCCAATTTGATGTTGGCAGGGCAGGAGAGGCTGAGCTCGGGGCTTATCTGCTTGGGTTAGGTGCTGCTCATCCGTGGGGAAAAGGAATGTATTCCTTTGTGCTCCCGAGATTACAGCGACCCCAGGGAATTTCCAGCAGCACAGGTCACTCTGCAAGGTACAAAAATCCTCCCTGGGGAGAACATAATCAGCCCTTGAGCTTTTATTCCCCTCTGTGCTCAACCCTAATATTTCTTTTACATGAGAGAAATTCACTTTTTTTCTACATTCCTATTGAAAAAAACATAATCCAAGGGGTTTTTTTGACTTTGCTGTTGCTTGGGAAGCAACTCCCAGATGGGTTTGTACCATCACAAGTGACTTTGGCCTATTACATCTTTACCCACAATTAAACAGGCCAAGATTCTCTTCTTTTTAAGGCTAATTCTTGCTTTCCTTTCTTATGGATTTGGGATGTACTGATGTTTATTGATGGACTGTGATCAATGGAAATAAGGAGGGAAAATAGGAGTTTTCTTACCCCAATCTGTTGGTTCTTGCAATGTGAATAGATGTTGAATGAAGCTTTGCTCCTCCTAAGGGTACCAGGGAGGGAGGGAAAAGTAAATTCCAGGGAAAATCAGGTTGTTGAAGCAGGAATAAACCTTGAGTGATGGATAAAATGGTCTCTTGGAAGATATACCCAAAAATCCAAACCCTTGTAGGACTAGGACTGTTTGGAGAGCAGCAACAACTTTCCCTAAAAACTGATTTTAAGAAGGGCCAAAAAAATAAAAAGTAGGATAGAAAAAAGCTGAGCCTTTGCAACCTCAGCATAAATCCTGGGATGAGCTGCTTGGGGATCTCACAGCTCAGAGCTGAACGAAGCAGCTGATCAATGTTTTTCATTTTATTATTATTTTTCTTTCCCCAAGCAGAATTTATAATATTTTATGGCAAAATCAATTCAAATCTCCATGAATCAAGTCACGATGTGGTGTAGGAAGATAAGGGAGGGACCAAAGCCATCCCAGGGCATGGCAGGAAGGGATTTTTGGACCAACTCAAGGACTGAGAGTGATGTTTGGCCCCAAATCACTTCCCTACTTTGGCTCATCCTTCGGGAATTCAGGCTGAACCCAACAGATGGGATTTTTCAGGTGAAACTACTGCAGTTTTCAGCCTGATTTCCTGCTTTTTAGCCCCAAAATAGTTCATTGCTGCCTTTTCCCTGTGCTTGGAATGGAGCTCTGGGATGTTGGGATAAGATTTTGTGGGATTTTACCTGGAAATAGGCAAAATAACCTGGATAAACAAACCTGCCTGTGGTTTGCCTCAGAGGAAGATGTGACCTTGCAGAAAAGCTTATTTTAAGGAAATTCACCTGGAATCCACTTGGAAAAGGGGCTGGATGAGGGTTAGTTCCTGGGAAATAGTGGCCCAGTGTGTTTTGCATCTCAAAATATCCCAATGGGAGATGAGCATGTTGGGATTTTGGGAGCCTCTTGGGATGTCCTAACCAGCACTGTCTCATCTCCAAGACTGGAGATTGCCAAATCTCCAACATTTAATAAACATGAAAATTAGGATGTTTAGCTGCAAAGGCACTTAAAGGCTTTGGCTCATCCTGGGGAAAATATCACCTTCCCAGGAGATAACAATGAGTTGTGGTCAGTTCATTGTCCACGTGGAGGTCAGTGAGGAGTGACCCCTCAGGGGTCAGTGCTGAGGGACATTGTTCAACATCTGTCAGTGACATGGACAGTGGGATCAGAGCTCCCTCAGCAAGTTCTCTGAGCACACCAAGTGTGTGGGGCAGTCCCAGCTGGAGGGAAGGGATGGATTCAGAGGGACCTTGACAGCCTTGAGAGGTCAATGCAAATCTCATGAGGTTCAACAAAGTGAAGTGCAAGGTCCTATATGTGTGTGATGGCAATTCTAGGCACAGCTGCAGGTTGGGTGGGGAAGTCATTGAGAGCAGCAATGAGGAGAGACTTGGGGGTGATGGTGGGTGAGAAACTCCTCATGAGCTCAGTGTGAGCTCAGTCCAGCAAACAACCCAGGCCTGGGCTGCAGCCGAAGGAGTGTGGCAGCAGGTGAGGGAGGGGATTCTCCTCTCTGCTCTGCCCTGGTGAGACCCACCTGAAATATTGCACACAGTTCTGGTGTCCCCAATGTAAGAAGGACATGGAACTGTTGGAGCAAGGCCAGAGGAGGCCACAAAGTTGATAAGAGAGTTAGAGCATCTCCCCTGTGAGGACAGGCTGAGGGAGTTGGGGCTGTTCAGCCTGGAGAAGAGAAGGTTATGTGGAGACCTCAGAGCAACCTGCCAGGAGCTGAAGGGGCCCCAGGGAAGCTGCAGAAAGACACTGTGTTAGTAACTGCATTGACAGGACAAGGAGTAGTGGGGAGAAATTGAAGGAGGAAATTTAGTTTAGATATTAGGAAGCAGTTTTTCCCTGTGAGGGTGGTGAGACACTGTCCCAGGTTGCCCAGGGAGGCTGTGGCTGCCCCAACCCTGGCAGTGTTCATTCCAGGTTGGCTAAAGCCTTGAGCAACCTGCTCTGGTGGGAGGTGTCTCTGCCCAGGGCAGGGGGTTGAGGCTGGGTCATCTCTGAGCTCCATCCCAACCCCTAAAATTCTCTGATTCCATGACCCGGAGTGAAGGCTTCAGTGTGGTAAATAAAGGCATCAGGTGCCAATGGAAATGCTGAAAATCAGGCTGGAAAGGGATTCTCCCATCCTTTCACCTCCTCACACACTCAGCACCTGCTCAGCCTCTGTCTCCTTCCTATTCATCATGATTAAACCTGAAATCGGCCAAAGCTAGGGAAAAAGGTGCTAATTAGCAGCTTCATTCCAGCTATCTGTCTTCCTTTCAGGCCCTTGGATCGTTGCAAAGGGACCAGTGGTAAATGAAGAAAGACTTAAACGCCCTCAAATGTCTTCCAAAATGTTTAAATAAGAATTCCATCACTCTTCCCACTTTCTGAGCAGGCTGGAATGGGGTGATTTACAGCCTATTAGGGATCATTATGTACAGCCCCTCTTGGCTCACTCTGGAGGTTGTGAGAGGGAGGGAGAGATGGACACACAGGAGATGAAGGTTGAGGGTTTCAAACTTAAGGCTAAGGGAAAAAAAATTCTTTTAAGGATTTATTATTCTTTTTCCAGGCACCTGTGGTTAAAATTGAGGAGTGTTTTTCCCTGGAAAAGATGAAAATCAAGGCAGAAAAGACAAGTGGGAAATGGTTAAATCACAGTGAAATGCTATGAGAGCACATTTATCCCAAAATGTGAATTAAACACAACATTTACACCTCCCAAAACATTTTCCTCATCACTTCTATGTTTTCCCTTTTTGATTCCTTTATCCCATGGAAGCAAATGTTGAACCTTTATTATTAGGATTTTCCAGGCTGGATGTATTTAAATCCTTTCCTTGCCTTAAAATGTCTTTTTATACCTCAACTTTTGCTGCTTTATCATCCCAGAAATAATATACAAAACCTGATTTGGAGGGAAAATTGGGAAAATCCCTGTGTGGTGTATGACTGAAACAACCTCTGAGGTCTCAGTGATGGGAGAACATTGGGAATTTGGGGAAAAACAGGATGTTTTATAGACTGAAGGATTTTTATGCCTCTATCAACCCCTTTTGCCTTTGGAGCAATGTAAGGAGAGCAGATCCTCCAGTGACAATTTCCACACTGGGATCATCAGTAACAGGAGAGGAAGTAGCTGGAATAAATCTTGTTGGGAAATTAAAGCAGCTTAGGAGGAGACAGGAAGGGTCAAGGAGGGGAGGAAAAGGCCATTTATGGATTTCAACCTTAAATTAATGAATCCCTAAGAAATGCAAAGGGAAGAGCAAAGGAAATGCAATTTTACTGTCCCAAATCTATCTTTTTTCCTTCCCAAATCCATTTGTTTTCTCTTGTGGCCTTTCCATCAACCTGCACAGCAGCACTGGTGTGGTTTGGTGTTCAAAGAGTGATGTTTTGGGGTGAAAAAAGAAGTTTTGGGGTTTGAAGAGGAATTCTCTGGGTTCAGGAAGAAGTTTTTGAAGGGCAGAAAGGATTTTGGGGGTTGAAGGGCAGATTTTAGGGTTCAGAAAGTTTTGAGGGGGTTAGAATGAGGATTTTGGGTTCAAAAAGAGGATTTGGGGGATTTGAGAGAGGATTTTGGGATTCAGATAGAGGCTTTGGGGTTTGGAAAGAAGATTTGGGAGTCAGAAGGGATTTTGTGTTGAGAAAGAGGTTTTGGGGGCTCAGAGTCTTTTGTGGGTTGAAGAGAGGTTTTCTTGGGTTTGAAGAGCAAGCTTTTGGGTTCAGAAAGAGGATTTGGGGTTCAGAAAGGCTCTTGAGTTTGAAGAGCACATCTTTGGGTTCAGAAAGAGGATTTGGGGTTCAGAAAGAGACCTTTGGGGGGTTGGAAAGACTTTTGGGTTCAGAAACAGGTTTTTTGGGGGGGTTGGAAAGAGGTTTTGGGTTCAGAAAGAGACTTTTGGGGGGTTGGAAAGACTTTTGGGTTCAGAAACAGGTTTTTTGGGAGGGTTGGAAAGAGGCTTTGTGATTTTGGGCTCAAAAAGAGGCTTTTGAGGGCCTGTGTGGGTGGAAAATACACCTCACCTTGGGGAGCAGAATTGCAGCTTCCCTGAGCTTACAGAGTTTTGGGAGCTGCTCCTTACTCAATCCCTGCTGTGAAATCCTTGGGGGATCCTTTCTTTTAGGTGCTGAGCTGATTTTAAGCCAAGCTTGGACCCTCTTACTCTTCCCCCAGGGAATTTTAGCTGTGTGTGGGTGCAGGGGGTGGATTTATCCATCAGCAGGTTGCAGTGGGATTATTTTCCCCCCCTTTATTTATAGGCATCCTATGGGGGCTGGAAAACTCTTAATATCGTGGGGTTACATAATACCTCGTGTGCCAAAGAGCTTGAGAAGGTGGGAATTGCTTCACCCACCAGTGCCAAGGAATTGCTGTGGGAGTGGGAAGCTCCTGGGCATGCAGTGAGCAGTTGGAATGCTACAGGCAAGGATTTGGGGCAGATTTCTGCCAATTTACTGCATGTTGTGGGATAGGATTGGCTTTTCCCAGTGTGGAATGATCCATCTGGATATGTCCACTGCAAAGCAAGGGGAAGGGATAGGGTTAACATGCTGATGTGGAAAAGCAGGAGGAGTTTTGCTGGAAAAAGTAAGTTTTACTGGGATGACAACAGGACTTGTGTGTCTGTAAAGTTGAGGCCGTTGAGAAAATCTTCTCCTTCCTCTAACTACCCTGAGCAGAGCAGAGTGAGTGGTGCAGGGCTGAGGTGTCCTGCTCACTTAGCACCTCAGGAGATGTGTTTTGGGCTCTCTGGGTTTGGAGGCTTCAACATTTTAGGTGTCAAACTCTGCCAGGAGTGAAGGGCAGTGATGCAACCTCAGAGAGGAGCTGAGCCCTGACACCTTCATCACACAGATGGGAGGCCAGAGAGCTGCTGCTAGTGGGAAAGTTTCCAAGCATGAAAGAGTTCTATTCACTCACTGGGGCTTGAATTAGTCATTCCAAGATGAGGGATGGATGGGCCTGATCCTAAATGGAGCATTAATGCCTTAGCAGCAGTGCTGGGACACAGTGACTGTCCTAATGTGATTCCCAAGTGTCAGTGGGAACAGCACCACTGCCCATCCTGTCTGCACCCTATCCCTGCCCCTTTCAGAGAGCCAAGGCCAAATTCCCTCTAACTCCATGCTCCTATACAGTTTTGGAATTATTCCTTGACTTTTGGGCATCTCCTACACCCTGTTACAGTTTTTCCCCTTCATGTTGGGATGTGTATAAAAACCATTTGCTTAATTTTCCTTCCTCATGAATGAGATCAGTGTGTCACAGATAGCCAAGGCCAAATTCCCTCTATTTCCATGCTCCCATGCAGTTTTGGAGGTATTCCTTGACTTTTGTACCTCTCTCACACTCCTTTGAGGTTTTTCTTCCCCTTCATGTTGAGATGTGTATAAAACCCATTTACTTTCCCTCCTCATAAACCAGATTGGTGTGTTGCAGATACCCAAGCCCAAATTCCCTCTATTTCCATGTTTCCATGCAGTTCTAGAGGTATTCCTTGACTTCTGGAGCTCTCCCACACCCTGTCACGAGTTTTCTTCCCCTTCACATCAGGATGTGTGTAAAAACCATTTAGTTACACCATTTTCCCTCCTCATAAATCAGCTCTATGTGTCACTGAGCTAATTAGGGAATTACTGCCTGATGGATTTTTAAAAAAATACTCCAAATCTGAACCAATTTCTAGCAGAGAAATTAATTTGGCAAATGTCTGACTTGGGCACTCTCATCCTACCCTTCCCTCTCGATGTCACAACTGGTGGTGGCTAAAAGGCCTCGGAGTAATTTTGTGTTAATCAATCTCTTTTTAAGAAGAGCTCAGAGGACGTTCAAGGCCAAGGATGGAAATGAAGGCACGAGGCCAAATTAATCCCCAGTGAGACATTAGGAAGGCAACAAGGCACTGAAGTAGCAGGAGGAGCTGGAGTTCCCAAATTCCTTAGAGCATAGTTGGTATGGAAATATTTTCAGGACTAGTAGTGGTATTGAAACTCTGAGTGATGCTGTGGGTACAAACCTGTGGGTACCTGGTTTGAGTGATGCTGGTGCAAGCAGCATCCAAATTAAAGCTGGGTTTAATGGTGAGAATGGAATCTCTCTCTCCCAGGGAAGCACAGCTGAGCTGGGAATGGGCTGTGAAGGATGAAGATGGTGAAACGAAGCTGAAATAGCAAAGAGGATGATGAATTGAGGAAAGAAAAGGTCGAAATCAGTGGTGCTTGGGTGAGAAGTGGCCTAAAAATCCCACTGCACAAGATGCCTCTGCATGGGATGCTGCTTTGGGAGAACCAGAGAGGGACAAGGACCTTCCTTTCCTCCCCACTTTTCTAGGGAATGCCACCACAGTTGTGGCTTTCATGGTGCTGCTCAGAGCCACCTCGAGGGGAGTTTGCTGCCTCAGAGTTGAGTTGCAAAGGGAATGATCCTGAGTCAGAGGGAACCAGGGAGAGCTCATGGTGTGCTGGGACACATGGGGTGTGTGGGGGAGAGAGCTAAATCAGGCTGGGGATGAGTCACAGCACGAGGGATTTGCTCAGCCACCTTGGAGAAGTTTACTTTCTGAGTTGCTCAAACTTAAGAGGAGGAGGAAGGTGCTGGTGACCTCCAAAGGGGTGGATTTGGGCTGGCTGTGCTTCCAACCCACATGGCTGCAGGTTGGCTACCTCTGCTTGGATTTTTTTCCTATCATTTTCCTTGATGATGAAGTTTCTCAAAGCTGGAAACAAGACCTGAAAGGTGCAATGATTTTCCATTTGCAGTTGTGGCCAGGGAAGAGGCCACAGCCTTCAGCATTAACCCAAATTACCCCCAAGAACTAAAATGCCTTCAGGTTTTTGAGGTTTTAGGTGAGGTCCCTGCACACAGCTTAATGTTCTTTCTATTATTGCAGAGTGAAATATGCAATAGGATATTATTATTGCAATTACTGAGATATGAAATATTATTGCAGCGTGAATTGGGTAGTAAAACTTCAGCACAGTTCTCCCAGCGAGGTGGGAACTGCTCCATCCCTGGAAACACTCAAGGCCAAGTTGGATGAGGCTCCAAACAACCTGATTGCATTGAAGATGTCCCTGATCAGTGCAAGGGGTTGGACTAGATGACCTTTAAAGGTCTCTTCCAACCCAAATTAGTCTGTGAGCTCTGATTCTCTGAAGCATCTCAGCTGGGTGAGATGAGAAATGCAGAGTTTGATATAGCACTAAAGGAAAGAGCAGAATGAAAGGGAGAAAAAGAGGAATTTCTGCTGGATATTTGAATTTCCTTGGCAATGCTGATGCCCAGCCCTGCCCTCTCCCCGGGGAGGAAGGGAGCAGTTTTCCAACAAGGAAAACAGTTCTCTTTTGTGCCTGGCCCTTTCTTTTCCTTGGCTGCCAAAGGATTTACCAATTAAACGGTTGTTTAGGGCTCTAAACCCACTAATCAGATCTGCCAAAAGCCTTAATGAGAGCTTTTCACTTCCCTTCCTCTTTGGTTTATTAATTTCTTTTTTCTCTTGGCATGTTCAAAGGTTCGTTAAAGATCTACAAAGGATGGTAACCACTTTCTCAAGCCACATTTGTCTCCCCCAAATCATTACCCCAGTGCCTCTTGCCCAGCCTTTGCCACTGCCACTCTCTATCCTGCCCACCACCATGCCAGTGGGAACTGGGGAGGGGAAGCTTTTCCCTGGGAAGCATTTTGCTTTTCTCTTCCCTTTTTCATTTTCCCTGTATTTTTGAATCCATTTGAGGCCTTTTTCCTTCTTCTTGCTTTGTCTTTGCTGTCGTGTGTGCAAAGGCTGCAGCAAACCCTTAGCAAAAGGGTGTTTGGAGTACATTGGGTTGGCTTCATCCTTGACCTCCAAATTCCTCCTGGAGTTTTTTCTCCTCTCATTCCAGCTCCTCACTGTTTCCAGGCTTGGAAACTAAACCTCTCCCCAAAGAGCATGAGCCCTTCAAGGGTAGCAGATGGCTGATGAGGAGGAAAGTCGTGGGCAGAAGGATGCAAATGATATCAGATGTCTTTGCAACATTCATCTCGTCAAGGTCGTGCTGCTGGGGAAATGCATCATCCAGCTTGGCTTGGGGTAGATTTTCCCCTCACTCACCTAGATTTGGTGGTATTTAATGAATATTTCATGCTTTAAAATGCATATAATGCACTAACCAAATATTAAAGCTCCAGTTTTGTCTTTTGGTGAGGTTACACCTTAGTGCTGGTTTCAGTTTTGGGCCCTTCACTGCCCAAAGGCCATTGAGGCTCTGGAGCGAGTCCAGCCAAGGGCAACGAGGGCAGCAAAGGGCTAGAGCACATGGGCAAGGGCTGAGGGAGTTGGGCTTGGTTAGCCTGGAGAAGAGGCTCAGGGGTGAGCTCATGGCTCTCTGCAACTCCCTGACAGGGTTGGAGAGAGGTGGGGGATGTCTGTCCTGCCAGGGCTGCAGGGAGAGGACTAGAGGGAATGGCCTTGAGCTGAGCCAGGGCAGAGTCAGAGGAGATGGTAGGAGAAATGTTTTCCTTGCTAGGATGTTCAGGCACTGGAATATTGCCCAGGGAGGTGTTGGAGTCACCATCCCTGGAAGTGTTTAAGAGGTGTCTGGATCTGGTGCTGGAGGATCTGGTTTAGGGGTTCCAGCAGTGATAGGTTAATGGTTGGACTTGATGCTGTTAGAGGTCTCCTCCAACCTTGAGGATTCTGTGATTCTATGATACCCCAGACTTCTCTGGAGATGCTGCTCCAAAACACAACCCTCCCTCTGCATCCGTAGGCAGTGCTGCAATGATATTTTCTCTGTCAGCTGGAACAAACCTGCATATTTCAGGATGTCAGAATTTCTCCTGGGATTGCAGTTCCATGTTTTGACCAGCTGTAATTGTTGGGTGTCACTGTGCACTGCTTGTGTCATCCGAGCGTGGAGGCGTTCCCAACATCTCCAGAAAACAACCGTTTCCACTGGGGGTTTTGAAAAGTTGGGTTTATCTGCAGCCAAAAGAGATCTGCCTATGGTTTGCTAAGACAAACTCTTGCTTCTAGCCCTGCTGCCATCCACACACAGTGCTGAACAGATTAGAATCATAGAACCATCAAGGTTGGAGGAGACCTCTAACAGCATCAAGTCCAACCATTAACCTGTCACTGCTATAACTCCTAAACCCTAAAACAGGTACTCCAGTGCCAGATCCAGATGTCTCAAACACTTCCAGGGATGGTGACTCCACCACCTCTCTGGGCAATATCCCAGTGCCTGAACACCCTAACCAGGTAAAACATTTCTCCTACCATCTCCTCTGACTCTGCCCTGGCTCAGCTCAAGGCCATTCCCTCCTGTCCTCTCCCTGCAGCCCTGGCAGGACAGACAACCCTCACCTCTCTCCAGCCCTGTCAGGGAGTTGCAGAGAGCCATGAGGTCACCCCTGAGCCTCTTCTCCAGGCTAACCAAGCCCAACTCCCTCAGCCCTTGCCCATGTGCTCTAGCCCTTTGCTGCCCTCGTTGCCCTTGGCTGGACTCGCTCCAGAGCCTCAATGGCCTTTGGGCAGTGAAGGGCCCAAAACTGAAACCAGCACTAAGGTGTAACCTCACCAAAAGACAAAACTGGAGCTTTAATATTTGGTTAGTGCATTATATGCATTTTAAAGCATGAAATATTCATTAAATACCACCAAATCTAGGTGAGTGAGGGGAAAATCTACCCCAAGCCAAGCTGGATGATGCATTTCCCCAGCAGCACGACCTTGACGAGATGAATGTTGCAAAGACATCTGATATCATTTGCATCCTTCTGCCCACGACTTTCCTCCTCATCAGCCATCTGCTACCCTTGAAGGGCGACTTGGTATGGAGGGACAAAACCCTCCTAACGGATGCAAAACTGCCAGAGACTTTCCCAAAGCTACTTATCAGTTGTAAAACTTCCCCAACCCTCTTGAAAACTATAAAACTCTGCTCTGGGCTGAGCATATTGCACATTTAATTCTCTCTGCACAGATCTCCTCGGCATTGCCAGGCAGCTTAAGATGCTTTAATGCATGCGGCAAAGGCTGGTGGTGACACGTGTAATTAAGTCTTGCAGAACACCCTTCAACAGCAGAGATCAAAGCAATTTGCAAACTAAATGTGCGTCATTATCTCCACTTTACAGGGGAAACTGAGGCTTAGAGAGGGGAAATCTCCCAGCAGACAAAAGCTTGGAGGAAGGGAGGGGAAAACAGGATTCCCAAATCCCTCTCGTGCTGACGAGGTGAAACAGCGGAGAGCTAAAATTGCCGGAGAATGTTTGGTAGCCTACGAGCAATGAAGGCTCCAACGGGGGAATAATTCAGCTTGAAAGAACTGGATTGAGATGCAAACAGATTCTCCCCCCAAAAATGACAGCTTGAGACTTGACTTGCTGCGTGGGGAGCTATTTTAAGGGAAAAAAGTCTGTATTTCACTGTGTTGATCCAAGCAGCCTCATCCTGCATGAGCAAACTCAACCTGTCTTCGGGTTTCATGCGATGAGTTGGAGTGACCTAACTTCTTTGCCTCCCATAGGCTCCACTTCATCCCTAAATTCACAGAATCATTAAGGTTGGAAAAGACTTCTGAGATGTCCAACCTATGAATTGGACTAAATTCCTGCTTGCTGCCATGGTATGACACCTCCATAGATCACAGATGACATGGAAATGACATGAATGCTGAGGCACTGGCATAGGTTGCCCAGAGAAATTGTGGCTGCCTCATCCCTGGAAGTGTTCCAGACCAGATTGGACAGGACTTGGAGCAACCTGGTCTAGTGGAAGGTGTTCCTGCCCATGGCATGGGGTGGAACTGGATGATCTTTAAGGTCTCTTCCACTCCAAATCATTCTGGGATTCCATGAAATTTAGGATTCATCTCCATGCTGCTTTGTCATGTCTCTCCACAACTGTGTTAGGAGTGGCTCAAGTCAGATCTGTCCCCATTTTCTGTCCCTCCATGGTGGTGGTTTGCTCCAGGCAATGTTTCTTGTTCCCAATCCTCATTGAGCAGAGCAGGATGCTCCACTTGCACACCCAAAACTCATTGTTTCCCAAAGGTCTCAAGATACTCCCCAAGTTCTTTCTTTGCCGTAATTAAATTTTGCTTTGCAACCACCAAGAAAAAAAAAAAAGGAGAAGCCTCCTGACAACCAGTGAAAAATAATTAGCAGCACATTGTGTCATTAAACACTAGACTTTAATTAAATTGCATGGAGATAACAGCCTCTAACGACTGGAAGTCTGGAGCTTCCAGACAGCCAAGCACTCAACAGAATGGAGAAAAAGACCTCATAAAATAGACACGAGTCAAGTCCTTTTCTCTGGCTGGTGAAGCACCTGCCTAAGTAGGGCATCACAGCTATCTTCCATCTAAAAATAACTTAGTACTCCTCTTCCTCCTCTGCTTTTCATCTCTTTGGAGCTAATGGGCATTTGTCAGGGTTGGGTTGCAGCCTAGGAGGAGATGTTTCTCTTCTCACATTGGCCTCCCCATGCTTGGCAACCTATTTTTCATCTTCATGACTTGGAAAAGATGTTTCCCTTGGGATGTGGGATGGCTGGACCTGGACCAACCACGACAGCAACTTAGTGTAGGTCACCTATGAAATTTGTCAGTGTCACATGTTACTAGAGGCTTATTACAGTAGTGCTTGGTGGGCTGACTACAGGGAAAGCTTCTTGGAGAATTTAGGCCACCACATCCCATTGCTTCCCCATGTCCTTGATGGATTTGAGATTCTCTAGAGGGGATGGAAATCTCAGAGACCCATTTTCAAGGTTGTTTTGATTCTACCCATATCTTCAAGCTCATTTCCAGGCAATCATTGGCTTTACTACCTACTACATGTCTCTCTGCTTGGTGTGTGCAGGTTGAGTCAACACCACTTGTGGACACAGTCTCAAGCTGTGCCAGGGAAGGTTTAGGTTGGACATCAGGAAGATTATCTTCATTGAAAGGTCTTTCAGGCATTGGAAGGGACTGCCCAGGGAGGTGGTGGAGTCACCCTCCCTGGAGGTGTTTAAGGACAGACTGGACATGGCACCTAGTGCCATGGTGGTGTTAGATCATAGCTTGGACTTGATCTCAGAGGTATTTTCCAACCTGATTAATTCTGTGATTCTGTGTGACTTCTCAGAGTGTCTGTGCATGTTCAGTGGATAAAAAGGTGGCAGTTGGATGAGCAATGAGCGGGAGAAGCTGCTCCCAGGTTTGCACTTGCTTTTTGAGCTGCAAACTGGTACATTTCCCTAGTATTATTGCCTTGCCCTAAATGCAATCTCAGTGCCATCGCTGGCCCACTCTGCCATCTTACACTGTCTTCTTCCCACGAAGCAGAAACCTTCTTCCACATCAAAATTTAATTAGTACTTCCTCGCCTTTCCCTGCCAGACCTATAAAAAGAGGCTTATCAGAAGTGATAAGCCCAATTTCTTGGGAATCGCACAGGAACTCATGCACGGAGCCCAAATGCAAAGGGGCAGTTCCTTTCGTGGCCTTTTTCCAACCTCCTTCTCCTGGCAGCATTACAGCCAGGCACTTTGCTGCAAATTCCCAAGGTTTTGGTTTGGACTGGTTTTTTTTCCCTTTTATATCAAGTAAATATCATTAAAATTCAAGTGCTTGTCTTGCTTTCCCCTCCGTCCTTCATCCTCACCTCTTCCAGCTGAAGGAATGTTTCCCTCCACTATTTCTTTGGCTGGAAATTCTCTTGGGAAGAGGTTTGCTTTGAAGGGATCCCATTGCAGGAGTGAAGGAGCAGAGACAATCCAGGTCAGATGTTGCTGGTGACTCTTTGCTCACCACTATGTTGCAACATCCCTGGAATCTGCCCCTGTGCAAGCAGATGTCATTCTGAATCTCCAAAGAGCTCATAAACAGAGCAGGCAAAAGGAACACGAGTACCTCCCTGCTAAAAGTCAGTTTTCTTCAAATTCCTCAAGGTCCTTTTCCTCCTCATAATACTGCCCATTACAGCCCAAGGTCAGGTCTCCAAGGAAAATAGTCGTGTGCCAGGCAGGGTTGTGGATGTGCCTGGAATGGAGACAGACGCTGAGCACGGTGATTGCTGTGAAACAGCTCGGGGAGGGCAAGGACTCCTGAAAGGCTCAAAAAAAACCTTAAAAAGCAGAATTTTCTCTTGGCTATCAGCTCAGGCAAAGCAACTGGCTGTGGTTCCCTCTTGGCTTTGTCCCCGGGTGAGCTGGGTCATGCTCCTTCCCTTTGCCTCCTCGCTGCGTCGCGCCGGTTGGCTTTGATTTATTATTGCTGGATTTGCTCAAAAGCACCGAGAAATGTGGTGCTCCAGCTCCCATTTCCCCAAGGCCAGAGGAGGATTGAAAGCTCCAAGCAGTGCCAAAATTATTATTCATTATATTTATCATTTTTGGAAACAAGTTTTATGAAAAATAACTTTTTTTTCCCCTCTTTTTTTTTCTTTTTTTTTTTACGTTGCAAATAAATGAATAATGCTCATTCCTCTGGTTAGCAGGGGAGGTGCACAGGTCCTGCCTGCTCTCTGCATTATTTAAGGTCAGTTCCATACATTTCCCCTCACACTATTTGGCTGTCAGCACCGTGGCTGGAGCTGATGCTGAGCTGTGCAGACAATTGACCAAACCTTCGTGCCCTGACAGTGTCATCACTTCTTGAAAGTTTTGGCTCCTTCTCCTGCTCTGCTCTGTGCCTCATCTTGAATATTGTGTGCAGTTTGGGGCAGCAAAATATAAGGAAGATAGAAAGCTGTTAGGGAGAGTCCAAAGGAGGCAACAAAGATGGGGAAGAGCCTTGAGGGGAAGCCACATGAATGGCAGCTCAGGTTACTTGGTCTATTCAGCTTAGAGAAGAGGAGACTGAGGGGAGACCTCATCACTGTATGCAAGTTCCTCTTGAGGAGAAGTAGAGAGGCAGCACTGACCTCTTCTGTGCCTCATCTATTGTGTGCAGTTTGGGGCAGCAAAATATAAGGAAGATAGAAAGCTGTTAGGGAGAGTCCAAAGGAGGCAACAAAGATGGGGAAGAGCCTTGAGGGGAAGCCACAGCAAAATATAAGGAAGATAGAAAGCTGTTAGGGAGAGTCCAAAGGAGGCAACAAAGATGGGGAAGAGCCTTGAGGGGAAGCCACATGAGGAGTGGCTGAGGCACTTGGTGTGTTCAGCTGGAGAAGAGGAGACTGAGGGGAGATCTCATTGCTTATACAACTTGCTCCTGAGGGGCAGTGCAGGGGCAGCACTAATCTCTTCTCTCTGACAACCAGTGACAGGACCCAAGGGACTGGCCTGAAGTTTTGTCAGTGGTGGTTTAGGTTAGGTATTGAAAAACGTTATTCACCCAGAGGGTGTTGGGCACTGGAACAGGGAAGTGGTCATAGCACCAAGCCTGACAGAGTTGAAGCAGCATTTGGACAATGTTCTCAGGCATATGGTGTGATTCATGGGGTGCTCCTGCGCAGGGCTTCAAGAGTCAAGCAGAGATGGACTTCAATGATCCTTGTGGGTCCCTTCCAGCTCTAAATATTCTGTGGGTTCTTCATTCTGCATGGTGCAAAATGTGGCTTCTCCCAAAGAGCTGCTGCCTCTGACACATGGATGTGTTTCCATGCCCATGGAAGCATCACTGGTTCTATGATTTTCTAGAGGATTTGGATTTCTTTTTTTGTGGGGATTTGCTCCCATAGGAGCAATCCAGCACTGGCAGGGATGGGCAGGTCTGGCTGCAGGCAGCTCTGGGCCATCTGTCAGGGTTTACACTGAGTTGGGGGAAGCATTTTCTTCTCCCAAATCCAGTGATTTAAAGGACAAAAATGCTGTCTGATAACTGGTTTCAATGTTGGATGGGATAATCCTGGAAACTGATGGTCTGGCCTCAAACCTGAGCTGTGCTCCTATTCCTGCCCTCTATAGGGATGATAACTTTCTTTAGGGTTGGGAGGTTTTGGGTGAAAAATAGGGATAAACCAGCCTGTGCTCAAGAGCATGGAATGATAAGACCCCAAGGTACCTGCCTGCCTGATTCCATCTTGAGGTTTGCTCAGTGCTATATTTATTTTGGCTAACCTGAGGGAAAAATAGTGATTTATTCCTTAGGGGAAGCATTTACAATGTGCCTGTCTTGGAAAAAACTCCTCTCTGAAGAGCTGTTGCGAAGATTGGATTTATTTATCCAAGAGGAAAGTCTGGTGGGAAGGATATTATGGGCCTGGGAAATACAGGATAGGGTAAAGATGAGCAATCAGGTGCTGGTGGTCCTGGAAGAGGAGTTTGCAGCTGAGAATTGCTGCAAAAACCCATTGGGGAAAACTTGACTTGATAAAAGGCAAGTTTCACATGTCTGGTGTGTAATGAGACTGTGTGTTGTGGGTTTAGCTATTTTCTTTTCCAGCTCACTCACATTTTCACTGGTGCAGTGTATTAGATTTGTTTTTTCCATGAGAAGAACTTCCCTGTCGCCATCAGATGTAATTTTCACCCTATTTCCATACAAACTTCAGCTCTGCTTTATTCAGCTCTTCTCCAGGTACGTGGTGCTGCCTGGATTTAATACTTAACTACAGCCTGTTCTCATCCCTCACCTGCCTGAGGAGATGCAGGGAGTGATTTGCATATTTATTAAATATCTTTTAGGAGGATACACAAGCCACATTGCTTAGCTCCTCACGGTGCTGCGAGGGGAAGCAGCTGCAAGAGGGGGAAACCCACCACAGGTAAAAATATTGAGTTCAAACATTCAGGAGTGCTGGAGGAGTCAAGATCCTGCTTTCCCTCTGTTATTTCCTCCTGTTTGCTAAACCTGGAGCAGCAAAACCATCCTGGTGCTCCCACAGGAGCCTCTGGAGTCGGAGCAGGCGTAGACGAGCGGTGCAGAAAGAACTCCAGGTCATGGTTTTAAGCTTGAAAAACCTGTGCTGTGCTCCAAATGCATTGCTTAACGGGGCCTTAATGAAGAAAGAAGGCACCTGTGGTGATGGGATGTTCCTGGAGATCAGAATGGGATTCATCTCACTGAATCTTTGACACCTGCCACATGGATGTTTTACAGCTGAGCTCGTCCTCCGGCAGCGTTGGCATCTGCCATGGGCACAGGCAACGGGCAGTCCCCAGGGTGGAGGGTTTGGGGGTGGTTTTGACAGTGATTCTGGTCTAGCATCAATGAACCTCTGAGTCCTCTTGGGTTTGCTCAAAAATCTTTTTTTTTCCTTTAGGTCTCAATATGCAATGAGTTGTCCCTTTCCAGCTCTTTATCTTTTAAAGAATCATAGAATTTTAGGGGTTGGAATGGAGCTTAGAGATCACCCAGCCTCAACCCCCTGCCCTGGGCAGGGACACCTCCCACCAGAGCAGGTTGCTCAAGGCTTTAGCCAACCTGGCTGTGAACACT
>NW_008673082.1:19512-20971 GCF_000695815.1 Acanthisitta chloris
TGTCCTGTCCCTGCAGCTCCTAACACAAGTCCCTCTACAGCTTCCCTGGAGCCCCTTCAGCTCCTGGCAGGTTGCTCTGAGGTCTCCACACAACCTTCTCTTCTCCAGCCTGAACAGGCCCAACTCTCTCAGCCTGTCCTCATAGGGGAGATGCTCCAGTCCTCTGATCAACTTTGTATCCTCCTCTGGACTTGATCCAACAGTTTCATGTCCTTCTTATGCTGAGGACATCAGAACTGTCTGCAGTATTCCATGTGGGTCTCACCAGAGCGGAGCAGAGGGAGAGAATCACCTCCTTTGCATCTAAAGAAGTTTAAGGAGAGACTTGATGTGGTGCTTAGTGCCATGGTCTAGTTGCCATGGTGGTGTTAGGTCACAGGCTGGGTTTGATTTCAGCATTCTTATCCAACCTGATTGATTCTGTGATTCTGTCCCATAAGGTATATAAGGCAACACCCATAAGATATGTAAGGTCCCACAGGGCTGTTGGACAGTCTGTTTTAACCCATTATCCCTGAGGAAACTCATTTTCTCAAAGAAACTCATCTTGTGTGAATGTATCTCATCCCTCCTTGTGATCCAAATCTGAAATTCAGGCCTGGTAAGTCATCTCCAAACCCTCATTTTGAGGCTTTTGAGCTCTCCCTCACCCCTCCCTCCCCTCTGGGAAGGGATGCACTCAAGTGATGCCTCAAGCCCCATCAGAAACTTGTCTTCCTTGCATGGATGTCGAGGAACTGACCTAGATGCCTTCAATTTGGGTCAAAACTGAGGGGCTTTTGCTCTCCTGCTTCTGCAGTGCTCACTAACCCGATTGCTTGCATAATTCACCCTCTTTTCCCAAGGCAGAAAGAAAATACTATTCTGTGGGGAGGGGGAAAAAAAGCACACAAATAAGCAAATCCCATTTCCACCTTTGGGAATGAGCCTCAAACATGTGGAAGGAAATGGAAAGGGAAGGCTGCAAACTTCCTGGGTGCCCAAAATTCACCTGTTTGCTTTGGTATGTGTTGCCTGTTATCTGTATTTCTTGCAGGGTGATGGACAGTGAGTAAAGTGGGTATCTAGAGCGGAAAACACATGCTCTCCTCCGAGATGGATGGATGTTCCCCGCTCCACAAAACATTTGATGTGCCCAAGGTGATACAGACATTATAAAAGCTCCCTTGACAATAGGTAAAAAATTTATAGTTTGCTTCAAAGCAGCAGATTTATGGGCTGAGGAGATGAAGCTGAGTGAAGAGAAAGATGCTATAGGGATGCTGGAAGAAGGGAGGAGGAATGTCTGGCTGATGCAGCTGGTGTAGGTTTGTCCTGGTGGGTTTAATAAAGAGAGAGGCTTGGAGCAGAGGGGAAAGGAATATCAGAATCATAAAATTTTATAGGGTTGAAAAGGACAGATCATCTAGTCCCACCCCCCTGCCCTGGGCAGGGACACCTCCCACCAGAGCAGGTTGCT
>NW_008673082.1:21219-23237 GCF_000695815.1 Acanthisitta chloris
AACAGCCCGACTTCGCTCAGCCTGTCTTCATAGGGGAGATGCTCCAACCCTCTGATCATCTTCGTGGCTTCCTCTGGCCTTGCTCCAACAGTTCTGTGTCCTTCTCGTGTTCAGGGCCCCAGATCTGCACACAGTATTCCAGGTACAATATTCCCCCTGGCAAAGGTCAGCTGGAGTGAGCAGAGCAATCCCTTGAAGCCCTGGATGCAGAGAGGTGTTCTGCACAGGGAAGCAACCTTTGGAATGAGGGCAGCAAAGAGAATTTGGGGGGCAGGGAGGAGATGTGAAAGGAGATGACAGCTGTGAGAGGCTTGGGTGATATTGCTTGTGCAGGAGTGTAAACAGGCGAGCGATGCACCCGACGGCATCTCTGTTTAAACAGACGTCGCTGCTGTTTGCTCCTGCCGCGTTGGGCGATGAGACGTGTCGAAGAGCTGCTCGTCCCGGTGCCAGCCAGCATTGCCCTGGGACAAACCCCTCCACTCTGGAAATCCCTCTGCAAATCTAGCAGGGATGGCTTTGCCTTGCTCTGGAGAGAGGGAGGTAGGACCCAACCACCCCCTGCTCCTGCCGTGCCGGGGAGATGGGTGAGGGCTGGAGGGGACCTGTCTCATCGCATTTGGCTGGGTCCCAGTGAGCCCTGCCTTCCCAGCCTTGGCTTTTCCCAAGGTTTAGGGCATGAGTGGAGGTCGAGAGGGGATGTAGGCAGAGCTGAGAAGGCTCCTGCTGCCATCAGCATCCCTCCTCAGTCCTTGCCATCAGCGTTTCCTCCTCCTCAGAAACACCACTCAGGTTATGACCTCACCTTATTCCCTAAGACACAACCCTTCTATTAAGTGAATTTTTTCATACAAATATATATATATAGAGGGTCCTATAATACCTGAGTATATCCAGGATAAGCCCTGGCTCAGCCCCACAAAATCCAAGCAGGCTCAGGCATGGCAGAGCAAGGCACCAGACACAAAAAGGACCTGACAGCCTTTTGCCAGCAAGTGATAACGATGGGCAGCAGCAAATAAGTGACTGAGCTCTCTGTGCTGAGGTGGCAGCAGGGTTGGGTTCTGCTGACCCCAACAGCATTGGTACCTGAAGGGAAAAAGGCTATAGAAAATACTGGGAAAAATAAATAGCAGGAGGGTGGGCAGAGTGATGGGAGAGGGAGGTCTGTGCACTCCTCAAATCACCACTCGCTCTGTTGGCAGAGAGAGATGATCCCAAAATGTATTTTAGCAAAATATCCCAAAATCCCAGAACCTTATGTCCATGTGCAGCATCCCTGAGCTGCTGTGGAGCCATCCTCTGCTTTCCAAAGGGGATTGTCTCTCTGTCCATGTCTGCCTACCTTCTGCTGCTCTTGGAGTTGCAAACACATTGTCTGGGTTGGATTTGGGGCTAACAAGATGCTCTAATGTTTTTTTTTCCAGTGGTGTGGAGAAGTTTCCAGATTTTTCTGGCTTTGCACTGACAATTTCCCCTGTGAAAGTGGCTCTGCCCATTAAGATGAGGAGACTCATGTATTTTTAACAGCTGCCAAGTGCCAGCTCTGCAGAACTACTGGGGCATTGAGAATGCTTGGGACCCACTGTCCCTCCTCTCAGTGATGCTTCCAGCCCAAAGGATGCTGCATCTATGCACTGGTTCCATTTATCCCCAAACTTTCCCACTCCAGCACTTCAAACCCTTCTTCCCAAGCAAAAACCAGTCCCCATGTGACTATGTGAGGGCAGACTGCTCTCCTGGAGCCCTCAGTGCATAGTGAGGGTAAATAGTGAGCCTCAAATTATAAGTATCTACATTTAAATCCCAAAGGCTGTGTGGAATCCCTTCCAGAAGCTCAAGGGGCTCCAGGGAAGCTGCAGAGGGGTTCTTGGTTAGGAACTGCAGGGACAGGACATGGAGGAATGGGGAGAAATGGAAAGAGGGAAATTTAGGATAGATCTTAGGCAGAAGTTTTCCCCATGAGGGTGGTGAGACACTGTCCCAGGTTGCCCAGGGAGGCTGTGGCTGCCCCAACC
>NW_008673082.1:23334-28170 GCF_000695815.1 Acanthisitta chloris
ATCTCTAAGCTCCATTCCAACCCCTTCACATACTATGATACTATGATCCACCTTCCTCAGCGGTGCAGGAGTTTTGAGGCTTGGCTGTTTGACTCTTCTCTCCTTCTCAGCACTCACCAGACCTTGTTGTGAATGGCAAATATTATTTACCCCTTTTCCTGCCCTTTCCTGGGCTCCTCCCTGTCCTGCCAAAGAGAACAGGATCACTCCACAGTGGCTCAGAACTCGGTCAGAAAGCCTTTGGGAGGCTGTAGGTAGCTCAGCCCCAGCTCTGGCCCCATCCTTCACCCTGCCAATGACATGGTAATGCATGTTAAAATTACAAATTTATTTATAGCTTCTATTTTTTCCTTCCCCCCCACCCCCCAATTCCCTAGTTTTTTACATCTCATCCACCAGAACAAATTGGACTTCCTTAAGCAAAGTCGTGGGTTATTATTGTCATATGGAAACAAACAGGAACAGTCCATCTTTATTCCCAGCCCTGGCATTTGTCTCTCTGAATGCTTAACATGGGCTCAGTCGACACTTTGGATTTGTTCCAGTTGCTAAAGATGGTGACAAGCTCAGCTGGGGGAGTGAGGGCTGTTCCCACCCTCTGCTCACTCCTTGTGTTGGATATTGGTGGTGAACCTGAGTTATTTGGTCCTCAGGGGATGTTCCAACACAGCTCCCCATTTTCTGGTTGCTGTCAGGATGATTCTTTTGAACCTTCTGTTATTTGTTCATGGGGAGATGCTCTAACTCCCCATTGTTTGTCCAACAGAAGGAAGTTCTGTTGCCAAATCCCTGTTAATTACTTTCCAGGATGATATTCCATTGCCCATTCTTTGCTCCCCAGGGAGATGCTCCATTGCAACCTGACTGGTATTTGTCCACTGGAGGATCAGAGAGTCACAGGGTTGGAAAATCCCTCCAAGGTCATCAAGTCCAACCTGTGACCCATCACCACCTTGCCAACTAGACCAAGGCATTGAGTGCCATATCCAGTTGCTCCTTGTACACCTCTAGGGATGGTGACTCCACCACTCGACAGCACATTCCAGTCCCTCACAGACCTTTCTATGCAGAAATTCCTCCTAATGTCCAACCTGAATCTCCCCTGGCCTGGCATGAGGCTGTTTCCTTGTGTCCTCTCCTTTGTTCCCTGGGAGCAGAGCCTGACCCCACTTGGCTGCACCTCTTGGCAGGGAGTTGTAGGGATTGAGAAGGTTCTCCCTGAACCTCCTTTTCTCCAGGCTGAGCCCCCACAGCTCCCTCAGCCACTCCTTGTGCTGCAGCCCCTTCCCCAGCTCCATTCCCATCTCTGGACATGCTCCAGCACCTCAAGGTCCTTCTTGCCATGAGGGGCCCAGTACTCAAGAGATGCTCAGGAACGTTGCAGAGACACATTCCAGCTCTTTTTGCCAAACTCCAATCTTTTGGGATGATTTTCTTGCAAGCAATGCTGGAGCACAAGTTGCTGCTCTGGCTTTGGTCACTGCAAGGAAAAACCAACTTTTGCTGAGAGATGGCTCATCCCAATTTTCCAAGGGCTGAAAGAGGGATGAAGGCAAAGGGATGGACACAATGGAATCCATGACATTCACTGGAGATCCCCCAAACCCATCAGATTTTGGGCATCATCCCTAAGCTTGGTCAGCTATCCCCTCATCCCACACAAGAAGGGACAATGGGGAATGTAGGCAATGGCCACATTCTGCTCCTACTTCTTCACTTGCTCATTTTTACAGTGACTTCCTATTTTTTTCCCCATCCCATGGGAGAAAAAGCTGAAATGAATGTTCAGCCTGGCTTAGAGCATCAGGAAAACACCCTAAAATTGGTGCTTAATAACCTTTTACCCCATTTTCCAGGTTGAAGGGTCTTGATTGAGCATTAGTGGGTTTTTTTGGCCTGGGAATATTGGGGGGAAAGGGTCAAAAAGGAGCATTTTTGTCTGTTTGCAGTGTAGTTCCATGGCAGCTCCTTTGGAGAAAATGAGGATGGATGTAACCCCCACCAGCAGAAGTGGGAAAAAAAGCCATGAGACAGTTCCTGAGCAGATTTTGAGGCTGTTTTACCCATCTATTTGCAAACAGCATCATTTTAATGCAAAAAATAGGAATTAGGAGAGGCTGGAGAATGGTATTTTCCATCCTTTTTGCAAGATGTGTGGGGATGGAGGTGGGAGAAATGCTGGGGAAAGGGAAAGGTTCTAATCTTATTTCTATCCACCTCGTGGCTGTCATCAGCCTATTTATACAACACCAAAGACATCTCCAACCTCTTCTACATACAGATCTCTCTGCCTGTGCTTTCTTATATTTATATAGCTCCTAGGAGGATTCATTTAGCCATGGGAGATGTTCCTGGAGGTGTTTGGAGGGAATTCAGGGTTTGGGGGCTGTTCCCAGCTGGTTTGGGGCTGAGCAGCCTATTAAACCAGCCAAATATTTCCCTTGGTGGTTGGTGGGAAAGTGATTTTGTTTTCCCTTTCCAACTTGGAGCTGCTGCAGGAGCATTGGGTGCAGCAGGCAATGCACAGCCCCCAAGAAGAGCAAATCATTTTAGGGCTAAATTAGGGGGGGGAAATTGTTATTTTAAGCTGGGAAGGAAATATTAAGGTTTCTGGCAAATCATGGGTTTAGGGGGAAGTGGGAGGAGCTGAGTTTGGTCTCAAAGGCAGCTGAAATGCTGCAATTTGGGGGTTTTGAAAGGGTTTTCTGTAACAAAATGTTTGCAGCTGAAGAACTGAAACCCTCCATTTGCAGGAGGGAAGGAAAGGCCACCCCAATCCTTTCAAAATACTCCCAATTTCCCCCAAAATATGCCATTCAAGCCCCAACCCATTCCCTGAGGGACTTCTAGGCCTGAAATCCTGCAGTGTTTTAAAAAAGGAGGTGTTTTTGCTCCTCCAGATCTTCAATTCAGTGAGAAAAAGCAAATCCAACCCTTAACATTGACCCCTGAGCTTGGGGTAAGGACAGGAGTGAATATTTGGGGACTTCCAATCTGAATTTTTCCCTCATAGAAGGGAAGTTTCTCCCTCTCATAACCAGGTCTTTAGCTTTCGGAGCCTATTTTGGGGCATAGATGAATGAATGAACAACTCTTTAAATATATTCACCACCAACATGGATTTCTAATTATTATTCCAACTAATAATGGGATAATTATGGCCCCAAACACCAGTCCTGGGAATTAGGCAACACATGGTGGAGCAGAAGCAAGAGGCTGTGTGAAAATTGCCTTCATTTTGGAGAGATTTGAGGATAAAACCACATTTATGCACATTTAGGCTGTGGATTTGAGGGTTTGGGGTTTGCTCCTGCTCTTCTGCGTTGCTGCTGAGGTGTATTAATTAGAGTCTATTAATTACAGTGAGGAGGCTATGAAAAGCTCATTGCTATCTTGATGATGCTCTTCTGCTCCTCGTGGTTTTCCATCACTTGGCTTGTCAAGGAAGCAGAAAAGCAGGGGGAAAATTACTTTAATTCCCTCCTGCTTCACAGGGCTCCAATGAGATGTTTTAACTAGAGAAACAGCATTTTGGCTCCAGCTGCTTGGCCAAGGGAAGCTGGAGGTAGGAGTGCCAGGGAAGCTGCAGTTTGGGAATGTGCTGGTTTCATTTTGACATTGTAAAATGGGTTTTATTGGAGAAAGAAGGATATGGAACTGTTGGAGAAAGTCCAGAGGAGGCCACAAAGTTGATAAGAGGGTTAGAGCATCTCCCCTATGAAGACAGGCTGAGGGAATTGGGGCTGTTGAACCTGGATTAGAGAAGATTGCCTGGAGACCTCATAGCAGCCTTTCAGTATCTGATGAGGCTACAAGGGAGCCAGAGAGGGACTCTCTGTTAGGAACTACAGTGACAGGACAAGAGGGAATGGGTTCAAATTGAAGGAGGGGAAGTTTAGGCTAGATGTTAGAAAAAAGGTTTTTACTGTAAGGATGGTGAGGCATTGGAACAAGTTGCCCAGGGAGGCTGTGGCTGCCCCAACCCTGGCAGTGTTCACAGCCAGGTTGGCTAAAGCCTTGAGCAACCTGCTCTGGTGGGAGGTGTCCCTGCCCAGGGCAGGGGGTTGGGGCTGGATCATCTCTAGGCTCCATTCCAACCCCTTCACATACTATGAGACTATGAAAAATGGGTGGGATAAGTCAGACTTTGGGCTACTGCAGTGGAGGGAAATTGTTTGGGTTAAACATGGTGTGTTGGGTCATGCCATGACGATGGGATTTGGGGTTTAGATTCCTGGTGTTTCCATTCTTCATGGCAAACTGCTTGTGAGGAGAGAAATGAAAGATCTGAAGTCAGACACCTGTGATTTGGTTTAGTTTTGCCTCAGATTTGAAGCCATTGAGGGATGAGTTGAGGTTTGGGAATGCCATGTCAGGGTACAGCTTTCCATGGGGTAATTAGCCAAGGAAAAACAGATAATGTGGCTTTGATAATGGGAAAGTGGATGGGAGAAGGATAGGATTTGCTCCCCAGGATCTCCTCTTCCTCAGGTTAGCTTTGCTATAGGGACCATAGGATGCAACCAAGTCTGGGCACTGGGATACCATGGAATGCTGATGCTTTTGGGGTGAATTGATGCTGCTTTAGTTCATAACCACCAGATCTTTGCTGATGAAGAACCAGAGATGAGTACTCCCCATGTCATCCTTTACCCCACAGGGGTCCAGGCTTTGGGGTCCAGCTGAGATCCTGAACACAGTACCTCAAATTTCCCCACCTAATCCAGGTTATTCCAGGCTTAATGAGGACTTTGTCCCCCAGTTTGGCACTTTCTCCTTCAATGTGGGATTCCCCCCATTCTGGGAGGTGCTGAGCTTCCTGCCAAGGGCAGAGGG
>NW_008673082.1:28207-28752 GCF_000695815.1 Acanthisitta chloris
ATTAATCTTGATTACAGAGCCCTCACGACCAGCTTAATTTTCTTGTAGATGCCTATCAGTCATGTTGCTTGGAATCTCGCAGGAGCTAATGAGGAATCACATCCTTGCCACGTTATTACTCCTCTAATTAGTCCATGGACTTATTCTGGAAAGGTCAGGAGAAAGGAGCAGTGAAATTTTACCTTTTGGAGCCTATTTTGGGCCAAAATAGCATCACTGAGGGCACATGGAGGAGACTCAGATGCAAAACACTGCCCTGGTTTTAAGCTGCTCCCAAAGGATGGCAGGGGTGAAGTTTGGGACCTAGTTTTCCAGGTTGGATCCATCCCTTGACAGGATGGGAAGGACAGGAAGGCAACAGCTTGTGATTGATTGTTTTAGGGTGTGATGTCTGGCGTGCTTTGGCCTTTGGCAATGGGGTGAGGCTGGAGGAAAACCCTGATTTATTTATTCAGCATCTCTGTGGTGACATGGACAGTAGATTGAGTGCACCCTCAGCAAGGTGCTGATGACACCATGTGTGTGGGGCAGTCACAACTGGAGGG
>NW_008673083.1:0-2352 GCF_000695815.1 Acanthisitta chloris
GGGCTGCCGTGGTGTTGAGCGCGGACGGGCACCCCCGGAGAGATGAAGGAGAGAGAGGAATGTGCGGGAAGGATGTGGGCAGGCAGGGCAGCATGACCCCGCTTTCATCTCCCTGCCTTCGGGCGGGATTTGGGGAAGGCAGAGAGGAGGGGGCCGGGAGGGGGGCACCGGCTGGGTGCTTGGGGACCCCTTTCTCCTCTTCCCCCCTTTTCAACAGACAGCAACCCCCACCATGGAACCCCAGCCCAGCAACCATAAATACCACCCATCACCCCCCTCCTCCCCTGCAGGCAGGGAGAGGATGATGGGGGGGTCACCCCACGTTTGCTCCCACCACTGCAGCTGGGAGGGATGTGGTGACCAGGAGGTGATATCCATGACCCCCTGAAATGGGGGGGAGGGACACTCGCACAGGGGATGGTCACAGTGCCCACCCTGCCTCGGGTCAGCACGAGCACCCCAAGGGAGCTGGGGACTCGGAGGGTCCCCTGGGGTCAGGGCTGGGACAGTTGCTGTTTTTAACCCCTGTAAGTGCCTTAGGGAGGCTGCGAGCGGGATCAGCTGGATAATGCCGGCGGGGACAGAGGGGGGCTGCGGAACGGATGGAGCTGATGATAACAGGGAGGAGCATGGAGAAGCCTCCCCACCCTGCTGCTCCCTGGGGTCGGCTGTCCCCACTCCAGACTGGGATGCCGCTGTTCCCTGCCAGCTGTCCCCACTGTCACTCCACACACATCTTTCTGGTTGCAGCGACATGATCCAGGTGACTCGCCCTTTCCAGGGACTCCAGGAGCTGAGGATTTATTCTTTGCAAGGCTCCTGCTAAAATCTCTCCACCTGCAGGATCCCCAACAGCCCCCACACTCCCAACCCTCCCATCAGAGTGGAAGGAGATCCCTGCTCTCCTTCTCCCGCCGGGAGATGTTATGCAAAGCCCACAACGAGTGGAAATGTGGGAAGAAAAACAGAGAGAGAAGGAGGAGACGTTTCCAAGTGCTGGGTGGGAGGAGAGCAGAAAACAGGAGGTGGAGGTGAAAATGTCAAACCAGCTCCCACTCCTCCTCCCGGGACTAGCTGTGTGGGGACATAGTGCTCATCGACAGCTTTTGGTCCTTGTCTCTTGTCACCGACACCATGTCTTCCCCCGGTCCCCAATCTGGCAGTGATGCTGGTGGACATCTCCCCTGCCAACACCACAGCATGGCCATCAACACCAGCACTCAGGGCTTAGCCTGTGCCAGAGCTTTCTGGGAAAACCTGAGCTCCATATTACCAGCCCAAGTGCTGCTGGCCACCTTTGATGCCACTTTCCTGTGAGGCAGGATAGAAACCCCCAGGGCTTTATGGGATTTGGGGGGGTCTGGGCATGTCCCAGCATCACCCCAGACTGGGGGTTTCCAGTGCCAGGGATGTGGGGCAGTGGGGCAGTCCCCATGCTATGGGAGACCCACAGAACTCTAAGCTGGACTTCACCTATGCCTGTCCCCAACCAGCCCACAGGGAAAACCCTGCTCTGTGCCCTGGGATGGCCCAAAACATCCCTGGGGACTTTACAGATTTGCAGAGTGGTTTGGGTTGGAAGGGACCTTAAAACTCATCTTGTTCCAACCTCTCTGCCTCAGGCAGGGTGACCTTCCATTAGACCAGGT
This sequence comes from Acanthisitta chloris, assembly GCF_000695815.1. Lineage (NCBI taxonomy): Eukaryota > Metazoa > Chordata > Aves > Passeriformes > Acanthisittidae > Acanthisitta > Acanthisitta chloris. Next base: position 1,650 of record NW_008673083.1, read on the forward strand.
TGCTCCAAGCCTCATCCAACCTCACCTTGAACACTTCGAGGGATGGGGCAACCACAACATCTCTGGGCAACCTGTGCCAGTGTCTTTCCACCCTCACAGTGAAGAGTTATTTCCCAATATCCGATCTAACTCTGCCCTCTGACAGTCTGAAGCCATTCCCCCTTGTCCTGTCTCTCCATGCCCTGTCTAAAGTCCTTCTCCAGCTCCCCTGGAGCCCCTTTAGGTACTGGAAGGAGCTCTAAGGTCTCCCTGGAGCCTTCTCTTCTCGAGTCTGTATAGCCACCGCACTCTCAGCCTGTCTCTAGCAGAGGTGCTCCAGCTCTCAGAGCATCTCCATGGCCTCCTCTGGACTCACTCCAGCAGCTCCACGTCCTTCTGATATTGGAGGCCCCAGAGCTGGAGGCAGCACTGCAGGTGGGGTCTCACCAGAGCAGAGCAGGGAGACGGAATCCCCCCTTCACCCAGCTGCCCACACTGTGGGGATCAGCCCAGGACACGGGGTGGGGGTTCTGGGCTGCCAGTGTGCACGGCTAGGGCATGTCCAGCTTCTCATCCATGGCCTCCTCTCACTCCAGCAGCTCCACGTCCTTCTGATATTGGAGGCCCCAGAGCTGGAGGCAGCACTGCAGGTGGGGTCTCACCAGAGCAGAGCAGGGAGACGGAATCCCCCCTTCACCCAGCTGCCCACACTGTGGGGATCAGC
>NW_008673084.1:0-50135 GCF_000695815.1 Acanthisitta chloris
GTATTTGGAAGGTGTAGGATCTGGGCATAATGTAGATGGTATAGAATGAAGGGTAGATGATGCCCTGGTTCTGCCCAGTACAGGGTTAACTTTTGTAGAAACCAGGAAGGGCACACTGACACCCTGGGGTTATCCTATACCACCTCAGGTCATTGGAAGGGACTGAGGGAGTGGTGGGTACTCTTTGTTCCAGCTCTGGTTTGGCCAGTGGGCAGTGTGTGCAGGCAGACAGTGCTGGGCTCTGCATGGTAAGCAATCACGTGTGAGTCACTCGCCGGTCTTGTGCACTCTGTTGTTGATGTGGTTGTTGTAAATGCTCATTTTCTTGCTTCATTGCTGTTTTTTAGTGGATTATTCCTATCTCAATCTGTAATCTTTGCCTTTTGTAACTCCGATTCCCCTCCATCCCACTCTAGGAGAGAGTGGGAGAGTGGGCAAGTGGGATGTGGTCTGGGTGTTTCAGTGGGAACACTGCATTGGGGAATATCACTCCTAAACCACAACACGAGCAGAGCCCACTAGGAGAATGGTAAGATGTACATCTCGTATTTTTTGTACTGGTAAAATTGAAACAGTTAGCATCCAAATAAATTCCTATATTAATGGTTCTTCCTGAGGTACTCTTATTATTCTTGCCATTACTGCTTTTTCCCAATGCCTTGTTTTCTGCACCTGCTGGCACATTTTCAGTCCTTCTGGAGTTTGATCACATATTCAGAGAAGCAATCCATTTGAATTTATCTAAATCTGCTGTGCAGGAGACCACCAGTAAGATGATGTACCTACACTCAGTTTGTGTCACACCCAGCTGGAGGTTGGTCTGGATGCAGATCTGTACACAAATCTATTAGCAGGTCCACTGTTTCTGCTATCTGATAGTTAATGAGCCACTAAGAAGTTTTGTGGTTGCAAGGGCTAATTAACCATATGTAGAGAAGTGAATCTGTACTAAGCCACTAGCTTAATATCTGGGATGTTTGCTGCACCTCACTACTCTGGGAGGGCAAAAACTTCACTTATAAAGGTCCTTGGACTTACTCATGAGTAACTATAACCTCCATTATAAAGAAATTGACCTCAATATGGCTTTTTCTCTAAAGGTCTTCTTGGATAGATGACCACATCATTCTTTCCATTCACTTCTCTTCATCTTACTGCTGAACTGGCTTCGTTTTTCACCAGTATTCATGAAAATGAGTTAACCTTAAAAAAAGAAAAGAAAAACTCTCTGACAGTGCCAGAGTTCATTTATGTCTAAGCCTTATATAGCTTATATAGCTATAATCTAGCTTTTACAGAACAAGCCCCTTGAAGGCCTTCAGAGGTTAAATATCTGTATTTAGATCCTTATCTTCTTATTATTCAATATTCCCATCCATTGCACTTTGAGCACTGGTTATGATTTGCCCTCATGTAAAATCCTTGGCACCTTATTCATTTTTGCCTCCTGTAGTTTTCTTCATTGTTCTGACTACACATTTTCCACTTCTTAATTATAACTCAGGCATCCATCCAGACAGAGTTAATTTGACAATTCGCATCTAAAATTTGATCTTTTTTTTTTTCTTTTCAGAAGAAATATCAGATTTAGTTGGACTTTCTTACCTGATAATGATGTACAATGAATCATCCAAGCGAAAAGTACCTTACCTCATCTCTTCTGACTGTCCAAGTTGGCCTCAAGGCTAAGAGGGAAGACTGTGAAACAACATAAGCCCAGGAAGAAACTCCTATATGAGAGGAAGGCATCATTGGAGATGCATGCTGAAGCTGGGTATTTGATGCAGATGTGTAATAAGCAGACACCAAATAACAGACCAGGACAAACAGAAACTACAGATTGATTTATTCATAGTAATCGTGGGCAAGAGACTACAGAACATCTCTTGGGGACAGACAGCCAATGGATAACGTTACTCTATCTGGGAGCAGGTTTGTTGATATACTTTACACAGATAAACTAATCTGGGTTTATTTAGTAGGAAACCTGTGTGCTAAAAGGTACACTGTGTATTGCTGTAAGCAGGTAAATTCACAGAAGGTTTAATTTTTAATAAGGGACTGGACTGCCAGGAAACTATAGGCATTTGAGGTGCATTAGCTCTTTATTGAACTCATGCCAGAAGGCCATGGTGAAATGGCTATGGCCATGGTGAAAGAAGGCCAATGCCTCAAAGGGATTTCCGTACAGTACATAAGAGACAATGAGTGTCTGTTGTTCCCTTAGAGATCCCATCCCTGTTTCTCCTTACCCTCACTGTTCTCAGTCAGTCATATTAACTTTGCTCCAGGCTTTCTCTGGATATATGTATCTGAGCCATTTCAAGGTTTTTTTGCCTATGTCTTTTTGTAAGAGCTTTGATAAATATAATCTTCTTTTCTCCTGCTTCCCGAATGTAACCTACCTCTTCTTGGTACCAATTTGAGTAATACTCTAACATAATTTTAAAGTGCCATTGGTAGCATCTATTTTCTGGTACCTACGTTAAATATTCTTACTACAAAAAGGACTACTCTAGACTTGGATCTTATAAGCTGTACTGTGCAACAAACAAAAAACAAATTGCAGCTTTCAACAGAAATAAATCATCGAACCACAAAAATTGTCTATTTATGGTAAAAAAATCCAGAGATTTTTGAGAGACAGGGAAATACAACTTATTTGTCTCACCTATTTCTTTCAGTAGATTTGACATTGAATGCAAAAGGACTGTACTTCAAAATTTTAATTAATGTTATTGGTTCAGTGTGAAATGTTAGCTACTTACTGACAAAATTATTATTGCGGAAATTGCAATTTTTCACACTTGCATGAAGTGGCATTTCTTTGTGAATAAAAGAGAATTATAAATCTTGGAGATGTTATGTTGCTTTTATCAAATCTTTTAATTACAAGGAAAAATGTTTTTTTCCTAGAAAACTCCACAGCTGAGGCCTAAAACACTGTGTTAGATGGAGAACTCCTATTGAAAGGGGAAGCAGAAAGTGCATGTGTATTGTTTAAAGATAGCCCTGTAAAACTCTTTTCTCAACATATATTTCCCTGAAAATAAATGCCATTCATGAAGACTGTTGTTTCAATATGGAACATTGTTTATGAATACATTATGGATTCATATATAAGAATATTATGTATGTATAAGCTGTTCATATTCAGCAACCTGTATAAATTGCATGAACCAATTTTAGGCCAGCTATTAACAAGTAAAAACACCCTGTGTTCATGATACTGATTTTAGGCATACTCTATTAGCATGCAGGCAGACAGATATCAACAGTTTCTTTTAGCTAAAAAAAATATACTATGGAGATTTCAAGCTGTCAAGCTGCCAAACTGCACATTAATGTCATCAAAAATCAATGTGTTGGAGGAAGGGGAATGTTGGTTTCAACCACACCTGCTTTTTAAAGAAATAGTCCTGAACTTGCTGAACAAGCATCTAACTAGTTTCATTGACACATGTACTTACCACACCAACAGTATATAAAGGTCTGAGGTTTGAAATTCAGGTCTTATTTAGATTAACAGCTGAACTGCATTTGAAGCTAAGAGGGCAAGAATTCTGCTTGATCTTTTCTTCTCCATTCAGCAAAGGTCTGAATTAACTCCTCCTCTGCTGCAGTCCTATTGGTTTCACTGGAACACTGAAGAATTCCATCCTTCCCACAGCATTTCATATACCAAGAAGTAAATCAGCAGTTTTCAGTTGGAAGGAAATGCACTGAGAGGATGTCTGAGAAATAAAGAAGGACCACATATGCATACTGCGTAGAGGTTTAAGCATGATTTTTGTCTTAGAGGTGATTGATGGTCTCTCATGATGAACTCATGCTGCAGTTGAAAAACAGACACGGGAGTGGCACATGTTAAAGCCCTCCCACTTTCTGCCTATCTGGTTGATTTTCAGCCATCCTGATGACTGCCACTTTCTTGGCTAATAAGCCACCAAGTGTGCTCCAGCAAAGGAAAACCCAATTTCAGAGATCCTCCCTCTGCCACACCGACAGCTGTACAAGTCTGGTCTAAGTGTGGGCTGGAGGACGGTTTTGAAAATGCAAGTAACATCATAGGGCTTGAAAGCATCTGGTCTTACTTAGTCTAGTGAATATCAGAAATTAATCCACTATGATCAAATATTTTTCTTTTATTTTTATATATCTTTAAAATCATATTGATGGAACTCCAGAAAGCTAATTAATTTGTGATATTTTAAATGCTTGTCACTAACAACAACAAGAATTCAAAAATGAATTGGTGCTTTTCTGATTAAAATACTAGAGCATATTAATAAAATAGAAAATAGAGAAACAGAATGGTGGTCATGCTTTGAAGTCTTAAAGCAAAAGTAAAATTAAACCTAATCCTACTTCTGCCACTTTTTAGTGAAAAGTACAAAAATTAAAGACAAATATATATAAAAAAATAACGTGTCTTTTGGCAGAAATAAAATGCTTAGTGGCCAGCTAACAGGAAGAGCTGATCCTAGGAATATCCTTCAGAGGCCCATTCTGTTGAGCAGAAGAAATGGCATTGGGTAGATGGCCCTCCAAGATGATTCTGTTATGGTCACTTCCAAAGACTTTGGTTCTGGAAGGATTAGAAAGACCTATTGTAAGGCTCATAATGGATGAAAGTATACAAACATAGCCTGGAAGAGGAAATTAGCTGTTTCCTTGGAAGATTTTGGAAGAAAAGTTTCATTTTTGAACCTGAATGTTTGAAGAGGTGTTCAGGTTCCAGTTTACATTTTTGCATGAATACTTTCAAAATGATTTCTTTATAATAGTAGCAGTTTTGGCCTTAATTTTTGAACCTGAGAAACTCAGTAGTGTTTTATCATGTTCCATTTGATACAGGTTTTTTTCCATAAGAGACTACTTTGTTACCACTGGAGTTCCTCAACAAAACTTGAATTATAACCATTTTTGTTATTACAATTCCTTCTTCAGTAAAACAAAAAAATGTCAGAGGAAAGTGAGGGAAACTGTGTTTTATCTCAGTCATGACAGGCCAATACTTTCAGATATTTAAGGCCATTTGAAAAAAATGAGTAAAATTTCAAAAATCAGCAGGCTCTTACTCCTGACTTGCAAATGAGGATTTAGGATAATGTCTATACAAATGAGTGCATACAGACATGAGTTTCTCTTCCCATGTTTCAAGTTGTCCAAATGGGAGCTAGGCCCAGGCTGGCAGCCACGTAGCTGGTTTTGCACTGCACTGTATTTGATGTAACATGCCCTGTTTCCCAGCATACAGAGGTGGTCCTAACTAGCCCCCCCAGAAGGGCATGTTACTTTGCACACAGTCCTTGTTGACTTCACTGCAGAGTTTCTAGACCAGTTTTTCCTCTGAGGCTCCTCTCTATTAACAGATTGGCAAACTGTGAAATATTTTGGAGAGGCCTGCTTTTAGCAAACAAATGGTGCTAACTAGAATAATAAACACAAAGTCTGAAGTCATTAGCTGAGCTTAGCTCTCATTAGAAGTCCTACTGCCCTTAGAGGTAAAGCAGATTACTCTCCTTTCTGTCACTATAATGTATAAATAAATTTTCTACTTTCTCCTTGCAGTTCTTCCTTCTGGACTCTCATTATTTTAATAATTAAGCACTTTTGATGACAGCAAAGTAGCAACACATTTATTTTTAAGTTTCATGAAAAGTAATAAATATTTCCTTAATTTAGCCACAGAAATGGCCCTTCTTTCACAAGAAATATTGTTTACTTTTCTCATAATGACACAGCAAGTGCCAGCCTTTCCCAGAATGGCATCTTTAATAAAGTGCACGCAATACAGACAAACAGTGAGAGAATGCTGCACACTTAGAATTGAAATACATGGCTCTCACAGAGTGAAGCCATCGTGCTCCAGCCTTTCCCTGTTAAGCATAATTGCTTTTCATAAAGGTTCTATGGAAAAACTAAGCCAACCTCCCCAAAAAACCTCTGCATGGCACATTTCTTGCAACCTTTCAGTCTCTCTGTGTGTAATTTATAGATGGCACAGAGAAATACTATTTTTAGGGTACTGAGGTAGTATGATTGGTACCGGTTTTCTAGTTCATTGTCCCATTCTCTAGGGCTCCTGTTTCATAGTGGTCTTCAGAAGTTCATGTTTTATATATATATATTTTAGAGGCCAGCACATCGTTTGATCCTTTCCTGTGTCGTGTTCAAAGAGAGGCCTGACAAGTTACCACTAGTCTCTAAAAGGTCACTGCTACGGACAGCGCACGTACGGATATAATGTGGTTGTAAGAAGCTGTGAAGGTAAAAACAGTTAGTAAACTTGCTTAGGAAGTAAGAACCAATTCAGGCTCTGAGAGTTTTCTTGATTCATGTATTATGAGCCATCTAGTATGAATATGCATAAGGTTACCTCTTTTGAACTTCCATGAAACAAATTCTCATAAATAAACAAGGAACGCACAGTACCAACTGACAGAGTCACTTAGACTAGATGTATTGTGCTAATGGAGTGAAAAGAATAAAAATTTTCAAGGGCTTCAGCCCTCAATTTTAATAAATTTCATGGAAATCGGATCAAGCTCTAATTGCTAATTCATCTGAAATTATTAAAAAGAGATTTCAATTACATACTACCATTGAATTTTGATGTACCAAATTAAATTAGGACACTAGATTGTATCTTTTTCTTAAATCCAGACCTATTTAAAAGCCCTTTCTGTAAATTCTGAAAAGGAACTTTGTGTTCAGTTATGTTGTAAAAATCCAGCATTAGTATGAAATAGTAGGTTAAATCTCTTACTGAAGATTTTTAATGACATTTCAGTGTTCCTCTTATAATTACTCTTCATCTAAGATACCCCATAATGATGTTGGACATTCTTGGTTCAGGCTCACTGGCTTGCTTCATTAGCATGTCATTCCCATTCCACATCATAAGATTTAATTGTAATGCCGAATATGCACAGCTCTCTACAGAAGTCTAATCAAAGTGGATTCACTTGTATTATTAATATCAAAAATCAGTCCACTTGCTATTTTTATAAATAAAAGAATCCAGATACATAAATCAGCTGTCATTTATTAGCATGTTACTGGCATATCTGCCAGACATATGAGCAGCCCTATCACAGTTCCTTAGGATTATTTTCATCAAGATTAAAACCCTTCTACATTAAATATACATACTAATTCCTCCATAAAGTAATCAGATTACAGTGCAGGTGACATTGTGTGCTGGAATTCAAATGATTTGCAGTAATGAGCTGGAAAGGTGTACTTGGAGACAGAGTGAGGAAAAAAAAGAGAAAAGGCTTTGGTTTTAAAACCTGATTTGTTATATCCCTGTTTTATTGTTATTGTTACCTCTTGTTCCTTTCTTGAGAGGTAACAGGTCTCATGGTTGTCAGCAAGTACTTGGCAAATGCAAGTGGCAGTTGATGGGTGCTAGTTTTAAAGGGCAAATATTACCCTGCTCCTCAGGTGCTCGGAGCAATGCATGGGTGGGAGCATGGAAGCCATTTCTCCATCCTTTTAATGCACACATCTACATGTGCAGATTTATCCACCTGCTTGTGCTTTGTTTCAGCCACCCTCCTCTTCTTTTCCTTCTGTTGTCACATTTCTGAAAAATTTTATTCATTTCTGAACCCTATATTCTGCAAAAGTTCTAGAACATGCCTTTTGTCGGGGCCCAGAGAGCATCAAAAATCATCACTGACCATCCTCCCCCATGCCTCCCCCAGCCCTGCCCATGACCCAGGACCCAGCCCAGCTCAGCCTGGGGCCATCAAGCCCTGCCCCAGAGATGCTATGAAGAATGCTGCCTCATTCTCTGCTATTCCTGAATTGCTAGTTGGTCCTCCTTGACTGACTTTGCACGTGACTTGTCACCTTGCCATTGCCAGATTGCTGAGCAGTCAACAGGACATGTCACCATTACCACCTCTGCTTGCCCTGCTCTGATGCCGAAGGATGGCATTCCATTGCAGCAGTCACTGGTCTCACTGGCATAGTGTCTGTGTAGGGGTCCTGGCTCCCCACTGCCTGCAGGAGCCCCACTCCTGCTGATCCCTAGCACTTTGGTTCCCAACACCCTCCCCAGTCCTGCCTGCCAACACAGCCTTGTCCCAGTAAGGAAGCTCAGAAACACTCTTATGACTGTCTGGGCATTGTGTCTACTGGCTCAGCTCTTGGTGCTCTTGTATGTACTCTTAAACTTATTTGGTGTCAAAAGGTTCTGCTGCCTTACCAAACCTTTTCCAGAATTCAATGGAGAATTTGGAAAATGTCTCCTACACTCTGTGTAGGATACACTCCCTGCCCCAGTGTGGAGGAGTGGGGTATTAAATCTACATATATGAGCACAGTGACCAATGAAGATTTTACACAGACTCAGGATTTATGCTTGCAAGCTGTGCTGTCCTTGAAATTAATTTTTCTATTGTAAATATGGATGTGGTTATTAAAGTTGATATTGAAATATTTATAGGCATTGCAGCCTTCTAAAAATGTATTTAAAGAGTGTTTTTAAAAGCATAATGTCTTAAAAATCATGCTGATGATAACAGTAGAAATGTTTTCCATGTTAGTGAGGATTTTGATGCCGCAGACTAACTAACAAAGGCATGGCTGAATGGGCCCGAGTAAGAGCTGCCATAATTTTCTTCTCATACTGACAGTGGATACTCTGGGTGTGCTTTTTTTTTTTTGCTGTTGTAGAAGACCTTCACTGAACAGTCTTTCTTCATTCATAGTTTTGTGTGTATGAAAAAAGAGGATATTTTGTGATGCTTGCAGCATTTCCCCTGCAACTGACCTAAAATACACTGAGTCAGTACAGACAGCATAATCTGCTCACATAGTTGTGTTGAGGAATACAGCTGGTCCAGGTGGTTCACATTGCAAATTGCAGATGGAGATGTTGATTGCAATGCTAGTTAAGCTCTGGATGGGGAGGCTGAGACAAGAGGCCATGAACAACCAGCTTTTGAAATGGCAAAAGAGCAGGAAGAGGGTTGGTGCCAGCCAGGTGAATGGTTGCTGGAAGATACAGCAGGAGCCAGGAACTGCCAGGATAACAAAAGATCTGAATATGAGGCATGCAAGCCACCTACGAGGAAGGAGCAATGTGTGGGGGAAGGGCAACATGCCAGAGATGAGAATGGACAGGGAAAAGGGGGCAAGACCAGAAGACTGGGGATAAAGAGAGAGCCAGACCCACATGGGTAGACTGTGAAGGTATAAAAGCCCAGGAAGCCTTGGTTGGGGGTGCCTCTGAGGAAGAGGAGGAGGAGGAGGACCCAGCTCAAGCAGTTTCTGTGTGGCAATGCTATGAATAAACTGCTTTGTGGAACTTGATAACTAAGACTTTCTGCTAAGGGAAACATAGGGTCGAACAGCTAAGGAAACCTGGTCTGACTGCAAGTGAATGGAGTGTGTAGGGAGACAACCAGGGCACCCATCAGCTCACTAGAAAATGCAGTCACAAGATGAGAATTCTTTTTCTTGCCAAAATGGTGTGCCAAAACCTGAAATGGTAAAATAAAGGATGGCACTGTGTCATCCCAAACTGTGTTAATATCACCTTATACTTTCTTCAGTGATTACAGAAGGTTGGACACGTATGTTGTAATTAGAGTAATAGCTTTTGCACCGCAAGCAACTGAGCTGTAATAATTTGTCAAGCATCTTAATTTTTTTCACTAGTTAGAGACATAAACTAGGAATAACCCAGAGTCTACTAAATTTAAACATCAGTCATATTTATTTGACAAGCAAATAGCATAGCTGTAAATGAATCAGCTTATCCTAGTTCATATAGCTTATCCTAATTCATATCTTATCCAAGAAAGAGTTACATATTGGAATGGTGAACTGAAACATGCCCATGAATGAATATTGCTCTTATAGCTGTTGTTTAAGCCAGCCTTTGATTAACTGTAGAATGTTTATATTGCTCCAGTGTAAACATCTGCCACTTTTTTTAATATATATACCAGATGTATTGTAATGGTAATCAAATCGTGTCACTAAGAAAGTCTTCATGTAACTATAGCAAAAATGCTAGACGGATTTGTGGTCTAGATACTTAATATTTTGAGACTCTTTTTTGTCATGGACATTTCTTCCTGCCTCCATTTCAGTGTTATCCATGCTCCTTATTTTTTCAGAACCTACCCTAAAGAAGCTTTAGGAATTTTGAAATATTCCAAAATTTAGGAATTTCAAAATATTTTTTAAAATCATCAAATGTTGAACTTTAAATTTTTTTAAAATTCAGAATTAATTGAGCTAGTTTTACTGAAGAGAAGAAAAAAGATTTTAAAAAAAGAAAACAGTGATTAATCTCAGATTGAACAAAATGCTTTAATTAACACAGAATTAAGCAAAATTTTTGTTGCTTCTTTCATAGGAGAATTAAATATGGTATTTACATATTCTTTTTTTCCCCCTACTCCACAGAACATTAAATGTATTAATACTACTTTTCAAATTTTTTCCTCTCTGTGACAGAACTATTCATACTCTGGTGTCTGACCCTCTCTGCAATGAAGCAGAAGAAATTTTCAGTGCAATTAGATAAGAAAAGACATGATAAATATTTTTTCACTTGCTTCTTTCAAGTACGAGATTTTCTCTGCTTGCTATGCCTATAACAGTGGTTTGTTGTTTCTATTTTAAATACTACTAAAGCATTAAGGAAAAGACTGAAATGACCTTTGGTATGATGTAAGAGGGTGGTTGCAGTGTTTTCCCTAGACTTTCAGATGGGTTTGAAGGTTGCTAATTTTTAGAATTCTTTTGATGGGCAAAACCTTGTGATACTGGAAATTACCCATAAATTAGGTCAGTTTTTTTCTCTTTAATTTTGGCAGACAAATGAAAAATTGCTAAAACACATCTAATCATGTGTAGTGGGTTGACCCTGGCTGGTTGCCAGCACCCACCAAAGCTGCTCCCTCACTCCCCCTGCAAATAGACAAATAGCTTCCTTCAGGAATCCACCTGCTCTGGCATGGGTCTCCTGCATGGGCCACAGGTGGATCTCTGCACCCTGTTAACCTCCAGGGGCTGCAGGGGTGACACCATGGTCTTCACCACAGCATGCAGGGGATCCTCAGCTCCTTGGTGTCTGCATAGTTGTTCCTCTCACATATTCTCACTCCTGTCTTCTCTGGCTGCAATTGCCTCTGCACAATAACTTCTTTTTCCTTCTTAAATGTGTTATCCCAGAGACATTACTACCATCACTGATTGGCACAGCCTTGCTGCAGCGATGGGTCCTGGGGCTGCTGGCACTGGCTCTGCTGGACATGGGGAAGCTTCTAGCAGCTTCTCACAGAAGCCACCCCTGTAGCCCCTCCCACTGCCAAAACCTGACCATGCAAACCCACACATCATGTCACCATATCAGTATGACAATTTCAATGTATGTGACTGATGATATGAAACTTCTGCATAGTGACAGGTATAAAATGATTGACACATGAATTACTCTCTGAGTTCAGTGGGTGTTTGTCTCTTAGTACTAGATATTCTGGGTTCAAAAGTAGTTCATGAACAATAGTGGAAGTTACACCGAAAAACTCTAGATGGACTCTCAGCTGGTATAAGATGATATAACACCACAAGCCTCTATGGACCTAGACTGGTTCATTTCCTCAAGTGCAATATTTTAATTTCTCTTTTCTGTAATTTTTGGCCAGAACATGCCAGTTTTAATGCTTCTATGCTTATAAAAAGTGATCATGAGTATTACTATAGTTCATAGGAGGTCTAGTTATGAGGTTATCAAGGGATTTGGAGTCTAAACAGGTGAGCAGTGAGGACTGAAGCCCTGACCTACCAGCACTGCTCTCCCTGCCTCTGGAAGGACTGGCAGCACAGCCAGCTGATGCACCAGCAGTGTAACCAGTGCCCAGGTTTCGAGGCCCTGGGGAAAAGGGAGTTCTAAGGCATTATTGGAATGCACTAATGAGATGAAACCAAGACCTATTAATGTTTTGTATACATCTATGGTTATAGTTCCACATGGAGTATCTACTTTAATGAAACCTGTAAAACAGCTAACTGGAAGAACCAGAAAAATAATCTCTACCAGAAGAATATTGCTTTCCTTTGAGTTGACAAAATATGTGACTTGTGTGTCAGCATACCTTGTGATGTGTTCAGCATGCCCACTGTGCCAACACACAGAACTTTCACAGAGCAGGCAAAACATTTTTTCTCTTTGTTCTTTTCCTGAATCCCTTTGTGCTGTCTCTGTGGCTTTGTTTCATTGCAGAAGAGGGAAATTAAATGCTAGTTCATGCTCATTCCTCAGCTCTCAAATCCATTCCAGTCAAATGTATTTTTCTTTCTCTCTTTTTTATTTATTGTTAATTGAGTTAAAAATGCATACAGATAATCATGAAATAACTACAAGATGCTTTCAGTGACGTGCTCAATAAAGCAGAGGTGAAATCAGCCCAGTCTTCTGCTTTGGGCTACAGACAGCACAGAGCAAAGCAGATAGTGCACTGTCAAAACAAACTAGAAAAGCTCACCATTCTGTTAGTTTTATGGATGATGTGTTGGCCAAAAAAATATGCAAATTCCCCTCAGAAATGAGGGGTACCCCCAAGTCTGAGGTGCAGGATTTTTCTAAGTCCATTTGGACCTTCTCCAGCCAAAATCAGAATGTTCTGGTTCAGTTTCAGACTGGAGAGCCTATTGAGAACTCATTATCTTCAAATAGGATTACACTCAGTTAATATGAGAACATGCACATTACAATATCACATAAAATCAAAAGTTCCAATTTGCTCACTACATGTAAATCCAATTCAAAATATTTCCATAACATATATCCGCTGGATGTTACACTATTTGTATGTCACTCTAGAATGGATTAACTCCATGACAGGCTAGTCTCAGTTTTTCTGCATTTGGTGTTTTTAAACAGTTTATATTTGTTATCATATCAAAGACAGGCTTGCAGTTTTCAAAAGGAAGAAGAGAACACAGCGCCCAAGGCTCTTCCAGCATTACATTTCTTATTCCATTTTATCTTTCTTGGTTTTGACTAATGTCAGTAACAGCTACTGGTAATAAACTGCTTGTTACAGCTTGCTCTTGCCTTCAAGCACTGGCTTTGATACATTGTCAGCCAATTGGAAGCATTTCCTGATTACATTTCCAAATTGCTTGTTTATTGATCGAAAGTTAATAAAGCAAAAGACAACTTTTCGGCTTAAATTAAATGAAAGGTTCCTTTGATGTTCAAATTATCCAATCAACCAACGTGCAATGAAATGTAAGCATTTGAAAGTTTTATCTGGAAAGCAAAATGTACTAGATAATGGTTTCTGGCACAGCCGCTGTATCTAACAGCTAATGAAAAACACCCATAACTTTAGATTTCATTTATTTTCTGTTGAAAAGTAAACGACACTGAATTTTGTTATTTTTAAATAACTGAAAGCATGAAAGGGCAGATATTGTCTATCTTTTTGACAAACTATAATTCCTACTGAAAGTTTATTTGGTTAACTGCAATAAACAAAGTAATATACATTATCATTTCCTCATAGGCTGACATTTGCTTGGGAATCTATTTGCTTCTGGTGCTGTATTAAAACTGCTGTGCTCTGTCAACTGTTACCATCCCATCCAAGAGGATGCTGTGGCCTCTCTGGAATATGTAGCTGTGCAAGAGATATCTTGTCTTCACAGATGACCACAGGTCTTATCATTGCACTGCTTCTTCAGGAGCTTTTACTTACATAGTGAAATCTCTTTAAACCATCTAGATTTAACATCACTGTGTTTTTGAGAGAGTCATGAACTTCTAGGATTAAAATTTGTCAGGCAATGATTTTCAGTGCAGTTTAAACTGAAATAACAGGAGTGGCTACAGAATGTGGTATGTACAGTATGAACAAAATAACAAAGAAGAGCACTTCTAAGTAAGCAAGACTAACACCAGAAGAGGTATAGCCACATTATAGCTCAGACCTCATTGGGAGATTTTAGGTGTTTTATGGCACCTAAATCTTGAAATGGGCACTTTCTGCAAAGAAGTATGATTATACTGGATATGAACATGGGTAATATTTCTATGGTTCAACCTGCAATACTATGGCAACATTTGGGTATTTTAAGCTGAGACCTGCATTTGTATAGCACATCTCTAGGAAAAAACTTGGTTTAACTGCACAAAAGCAAAGAATGTCGTACTCACGCTGTTAAATGGTTAATAACCCTTATCTGGCTGGGTTTTTTTGTTTGTTTGTTTTTTGGGGTTTTTTTGGTTGGTTTGGTTTGGTTTGGTTTTTTGTTTTGTTTTGCTGGGGGTTTTTTAGTTTGGTTTGGTTGGGGTTTTTTGTGTGTGTTTTTTTTGGGTTTTTTTGTTTGTTTTGTCATTTAAAACTTTATTGTTTCATTGCAATGAAATGCAATGAAGTAAAAAACTTTGAAGTAGTAAATGCAAGTGTAAAGGTCCTGATTCTTGAGTTCTCACATGTCAGAATTAAAATCTGTCTGTTCCTTGAAATGAAAAGCTTAATTGAAATAGATTTGTGAAAGCTGGAACTCATTCTGCCAAAGACAGTATGTTTAATGTTTTTTTCCTTTTGACACAACCCCACATAACATCTCTGAAGCCCTTAATGTCACACAAAGCTTACAAGCACAGCCACAACTAAACAAAGAAGTTTTTTGATGTGATGATCTAATCATCAGCAAAGGGAGAGAAATATAGATTTTATTTTATTAGTGTGGCTATTGAAGATGTTACTTATGTTGTAGACCAGCTTCATTTGGTCTGTTCTTTTTTTTTTCCTCTTTTCTATTTCTGTGTAGATATAGAGATATACATTTAGAATAGTCGGAGTAAAGCAGAAATTGATTTATGTTCAAATCCACTGCTGTGAATGCCAAGCATAATGGCAGTGGTCCAGATTCAATTCATCAATTTTTCATCTTTTGTGAAAGGTGATCGACATGAAATGCAAGGAGGACAGGCAAACTAGCATTGAAGTGGCAGCAGAGAATTAAGAGTCACAACCATTCATTCCTTGCAGAGAGCATTGGAGAAGATGGTGGTACCCACTAACTTTAGGATGACTGCATGAGCATGGAAAGCATTCTGCTCATGCGCTCACACTTCCTAAGCTTCTGCTGGCATTGTCAATCTGTGAGCCTTCCTGTAATTTAGCCTTTATGGTTCCTTTTCTACCATCAGCAAACATCAGGCTCAACAAGCCACAGCCTGCAAAGCATTGCATCTGGCACTTCTCATGAATATAGCATCTCTTGGACATGTGAGGTGCTGCAGACATGCAGCAAATTCTTTCATATGGGGATCAACATCTACACCTGGAAAACTAATACAGGTACAACTCTAAAAATACTGGAATAATTTTTTATCTTGTTTTCTTCACAACAAAAGAGAGGTGGAAAAGCAGTAATGACAGACTCAAATCAGGAGCTGGCAATTAATTTTTATTTCATACTTTTTCCTAATATAGGGTATTTTATTTGCAGCCTGTTAATTTTTTTTGCAGCCTGTATTTTATGTGCAGCTTGTATTTTCCAGATTATTCTTCAATGTGAAAAGGAACAGAACACAGAGACTTACCTTTATAAGTGAAAATCTATACATGTATGTAATATGATATCTGAAGCATAGGTCTTAAGAAAAACAGGCAAATACCACAAGATTTGGGATTAACTGAAAAAACCTGAAAGCACTGCAACCAGCAGGACTTATTTTGTGGATTTCTCTTAGAATTTTTTTTTTTTTGTGGGTTGAGTTCTTCAGATGATGGCAATATTGAAATCTGCCCAGTGGGAGCTCTAGGAAAATGTTCTGATACTGATAACCTCATTTGGAAAGTTAAGCTTGATTACAGGGGTTGTTCCTTTCATAATAACTTAGGATTTCCATTAATTTCTCCTTTTGTTGGAAGCAAAATGTATCAGAAAAGAACCTTAGAAATAAATTTACTAAAATTAGAATGAAGTAGAAGCTTCAGGTTTTGGTTGTGGTTTTGCCCTGTTTTAGGTAATGGATAGTCTCTTCATCCAGGAGCTCTCTTGACTAATGTGAATGAGTCATTTTTAGCTAGCTGAATCCTATGCATCCATACAGTTTTGGGGTTTTTTTGAAGGTAAATAACCCTGTGGATGTTTAGCTACCAAATCTTTTTATTTCTAATAACTTCAAAGTGGCAGGTCTGAAATCAATTAATAAATGTAGGTTTTTCTACCTGAAACTGTAGTTATATTTTGCACACTAATTTCCCTTTACAGCACATTTTGCACTGTCCAGTCTCCATCTATTTAGTAGAAGAATGTAACCAAAACCATGAATCCAAGTCCTGAATCACTTTCTAACTTCACTAATCCGGCATGGCACTTTAAGAATGTTTATTTTTAATGACATAAAAGTGCAAGAAAATGTTCTATAATATTCACATATTTCCTTATTGTGATCTGAGTTTTAGGAGCCATGTATTTTTAAGGATCTTTGTATTTTGTGTGTGCAACTTTATACTAAAAATTATAAATCATTTTGAGAAGATATTGCATTTTTAAGAATAAACTATTTAAATGCTGCAACTTAACCTTAATATTAACCAACCTTCCAGCAAATAATTTCCCTCTGAACCATAGATCAACCATGTATTAGATTTAACAGTGCAGTTAGATTTAATTCTGAAACAAGTGCAATACCAGAGGCAATCTGAAACTCAGGCCATTAATTGGATGCCGATTTTGTTTAATTTTAGTGAGAATAAACTGGTAAGTGCTGACAGAAGACAGAAACTACTACATGCAACATTAACCTTTCTCCTGCCACATAGGAGACATGCCCTGCAGTAGCCACTTTAAGGTATTGACTTAGAATGTTGTCATTTGAAAGTTGTAGGGGCAAAGTCCAACACACTCTGTGCATAAACCCACAGGCTCGTCCTTTTGCTTGATCTCTAGATGGATGAAAATCTTACATCACTCAAAGAGTTACCCTGCTTAGACACATTTAGGAATTTTAACCACAAGGGACATTTTTTTGCATCTAGGCAATTCTTTTGCATCTTC
Source organism: Acanthisitta chloris (assembly GCF_000695815.1). Classification (NCBI taxonomy): domain Eukaryota; kingdom Metazoa; phylum Chordata; class Aves; order Passeriformes; family Acanthisittidae; genus Acanthisitta; species Acanthisitta chloris. The sequence continues at coordinate 17,056 of NW_008673084.1, forward strand.
AAGCACCTCTTGCCTTCAAGCACTGGCTTTGATACATTGTCAGATGATTGGAAACATTTCCTGATTGCATTTCCAAATTACTTGTTTATTGATTGAAAGTTAATAAAGCAAAAGACAACTTTTTGGCTTAAATTTTCATCTAGGCAATTCTTTTAAAAACTGATGTTTCTGAAAAGGCTTCAGCCATGCTGAATTGCAAATTGTGCAGCTATAACCCACATGGCCTTCACTCAAGCTCCTCTTCCTCATTGTGCAAATGGGAGTGTAAGCAATATTTTTCTTTAAAGGACTGGGCTTTCTGTGTGCCCCTGTACTACATAGCTATCTAGCCACTATGCAGTACCAGGCCAAGGTATTTCTCTTGTCTAATTCATTACATAGTGACCACAGAAGACTGAGTCCTTCAGAGGACTGAAGGAGTCTGAGATGTCTAATAAATTCACCCTTTGCATGGAAGAAATGTTTCACATTGAAATAATAAAATGGGGTTTCAGTTAGGAAAAAATGAGATAAACTAGGGTAGCAAATAAGTAAAGATTATACACATAGGCAACCCACTGATCAAATATTTCTTAGGGCTATCGGGAATCTATCAAGGATACTGAGCCAGTTAGATAAAGAAATTACTGAAGAGTGATTTACTGAGTTGTTCAAGAGTCATGTTAGAAAGATTAGTTTGCTCACAGCAATGTGCTAGCTCTGTTTTATTTAATGATTAGTTAAAAGCTGTGGTAGGATATTGCATATATATGGGAGCTCCAGTAATTTATTTAACTATTTGCTATGCTTACCCCTACACTGTCAACCTGAAAATATTAATCATGTTATCAAAGCTTAGTTTCATGAATACTTCCTCTACTCAGAATCTGCATTAAAGCAATGCTGTACGTTAAAGAAAATACCAGCACATCTCAGGATGTTTCAGTTTTGGTAGGACACTTCTGCTGTTTGGACATTTGAATCACTGGACAACTGGCCAGAATAGATCTGAAGAGGTTGTCCATACTTTGAGTCCCAGGAATCAAGAGAAAAAGGATAATTATGATGTTGATTGATTTGGTTTGCTAAGTAGGCAAGAGGACAGTGGGCTTCAGAGGATAATTCCCAACTGGTAACTTCCAATGCTGACACTTCCCATTCTGCAGATCGCTCATCTCCTGAGCCTCACAAATTCAAGCTGCCAGAAATGACCACTCTCAAGAATCAGCATTTCCCTCCTCAGCATTTCCCCATCTGAAGTCAATGTGACCTTCCTCTTTGCTGCAAGATGCAGAGGGGAGCCTTTGGCCCTGATTAGCACCTATGATTTCAGAATTTCTGATATGTACCACTTTCCATCATTACTTGCACTTAATGCTTCCCTTCACTTCTATGTTTCATCATGCAAAATGACAAGTGGGAATTTTCATTTGTGTCTATTTTTTAATGGATGGCAGAGGTTATTTTGGTTATTTTTTTCTCATTCTGCTTCAAAACCTTAACATTTTCCTGTTTGGTTTTGGGGTTTTTCTGTTTTGTTTTTAATTAAATCTACACTGGTTTCCTGAAAAAGGGAATTCAAATCCATAAATTTTCATTTTCAGTCTTCAGTTGTTTTGTTCTCTTACACAGCATAAGTCGAGATCTGAACTTATTTAAGACCTAGTTTAAAAACTTTTAATAAGACATACTTTAAAAAAAAAAAGAAGAGAGAAAATTAATTTGTCTGTCTGCAAAAGTAAGTCATAACTAAGAACTAAGTATTAGCATGTTTGTTTCCTACAGACTGCTCAAGTAAGGACACTCAGCTGCCCAAGACTCCTAATGATTTCTGGTAAATCATTAATACCTAAGATTAGCTAAATTCTGAATACACATCTTAACTTTCCTAATGTGAGAGTCTGGATTTTTAGGGGTTAGAGATGAGGAAGGCATTGCCTTCAATTTAGGAGCCATTTTTCTTTTAATTTGCTTTCTTTTGGCTCAGACTCTAAGCTATGATGAAGCACAGGGGCAACTTTCACACTTGCCTGCATTTGCAATATTAGTTTGTTAACTTTATACAGGTGAACATGCTCATTACTGGAAAAATCATAGGAAGGGATCTCAGAAGCTAATTGACACCAGCATTGCAGCAAATCAACTTAAATAGCAAACATACATAGTGTAAGCTCTGGAATGAATGCACTCTAATAACAGATATTTCCAGGCTCTGGATTATGATGGATGTACCCAGCAGGGATAAATTACTTCTCTCCACAGCATGACTGTGCCTAGGAGACACATGCTCTGCCTTGTGTACTTTTATCTTTCACTATACTTCACAGAATCAGAGCAGCATCAACACATAAATGTTCTTGTTTGCTCGCCCCACATAAAAGACAACATGCCACTACCCTGTTCTTTGCAACACAGGGCTATACCCACTGAACTGTATGCCCATCTTCACGGCAAGTGCACAAGTGCATTTCATTTCGCTCTTAGGTTCACTCTGCTGTGTTTTAGTTATTCTCTTGGGGCTGGTATCTAACATAGGGGAGCATGACAGTTAATGGATGGTGTACATTCCCACTTCCCAAGCCTGATCCAGCAAACACATATGCATAGTGGCTGAGCCATTTCAAAGTTAGCAATGGGGAAGGGAAGTTTGTGAGGTGATGCCTTTCTGTTATTACCAATATTACATAGATATATCTATGAGTACTTAAGTTGTGTTTACTTGTCCATGGTTGGGAAGCTGAGACTAAGTTAAGAAAGGAAAATTACTTTTAAGATTTGTAATAGCCTCCCAAGAGAAACAACAAAGGTGCCTTGCCTTGCAACATGCAGGTTTAGAAAGCAGAGATGTAAGAATGAATCGTTCTCTATTCTTAGGAAGGCCTAGGCATGATAATAAGCCCTTCCATCTTCTAGTCTTATGATGTTATTTCTTCCTTTTGTATCTCTAGATTTAAGAATCTAGCAATCAGTTCTTGAGGAGTTGATGTACTTTCTCAGTATTAGGAGGTAGAATAACAAGTCAGCAGCACTATTAACCTTTCAGTTCCCAATACTACATTATTTTGTGGACAACATCCACTTTGAACAGGCTTCTAATACAGCCCCTCAGAGACTTGGGTCATAAGACAGTGAACTTCTGTCACATGTAAGAAAGAAATTTCCCTGATTGTACAGAGGTTGTCAACTACAGAAGTGCTTGAACTGTCCTTTAAAGCATAGGGTAAAACCTAGCTTTTCAGAAAAAAAACAAGCCACCAAATAGAAATATTTACAGTCAGGACCAAGGTAATACAGCAGGCTAGAAGTATCAGCAATACTGACACAGTCCTCTTCCATCAAGGAAACAAATAATTCTGTTGTATTTTGGGTTTTGGCAATGGGGGCATAACGAAAGGGCTGGTAGAAAATAACCTAGTATCAAATGATGATCAATTTATTCAGCTTAATTAACCAGAAGTGGCTTGGGGGATGGAGGAGGCTGCATCCTTTCCCATTAGCACCACTTGGTGTGGCATGGGCACCAACTGATATGTCAGTGCAGCAGCTGCACAGTGATGCAGCTGCCACCCCCACCAGCACAGCTGCAACCAAGCTTGTAAAGGATCTCAATTTCAAAAAGATAAACTTTAAAAAATTAAGGAAACTAGTTAATGAGGTCAACTGGATTAAAGAGCTTAGGGATTTTAATGTGGAGAAGGCGTGAAATTTCTTTAAATCAAAGGTGTGAAAACTGTCTGGAACTTGCATCTTAATCAAGGAGAAAATGTTGTAGGGAATGGCTCCAGAACTGACTGGATAAATAGCCACTTCTGAAAGGGCAGAAGAAATGAGCAGTTTGCCTAAAGGGATAGGTAGTAGTCTATGTCTGAGAGGCCAGGAAAGAGAGAAGTAGAGATAAGTACCAAAAGTAAAGCTGAATTAGACCTTGTAAATTGAAAGAAACAGCAAAAATTTGCATTTTTTTTCCCCAGCCATATGTGTATAAATATAAAAGAGAACACAGAAGGAGACACTCAACTACAATGCAATGAACAGGAGGTATGCTGGTTTTGGCTGAGGTAGAGTCAATTTTCTTCACAGTGGTTAGTGTGGGGCTATGTTTTGGATCTGTGCTGAACAAAATTGATAATTGGTTGATAATATAGAGATGTTTCTGTTATTGCTGAGCAGAGCTTACACAGAGCCAAGGCCTTTTCTGCTTTTCAAACTGCCATGCTGGCAACAAAGTTGGGGGTATATGGACGGTTGGGGGGAGACACAGCTGGGACAGGTGACCCAAACTGACCAAAGGGATATTCCATACTATATGACATCATGATCAGTATATAAAGTGGGGGGAAGAAGGAGGAAGGGGGGAGCATTTGAAGCAATGTTCCCCAGTAACCACTACATGTGATGGGGCCCTGCTCTCCTGGAGATGGCTGAACACCTGTCTGCCCATGAGAATCAGTGAATCATTTCCTTGTTTTGCTTTGCTTGTGTAAGGGCTTTTCCTTTCCTTATTAAACTCCCTTTATCTCAACCCACGAGTTTTCCAGCTTTTACCCTTCCAATTCTCTCACCAATCCTGCTGGCAAGGGAATGAGTAAGCAGCTGTGTGGGGCTTGGTTGCTGGCTAGGATTAAAGCACAACAGGGGTCAAGAGCAAAATGGTTCATCTGTAGCATCAAACTCAGATCAAATGTAGAAAGTAATCACTTTCTCTTAGGACAGAAGTGCTGACTATGGGAGGTGAGGATGATCTGTAAATAGAATATCCATCCTAAAATTAAGGCTAAAAGCCCAATGCAATTATGTCACGTAGGCCTCACTATTTCTATCCTCAAAATAACTAAATAACTAAGTGCATGAAAGTGCAGGTACAGTGGAAGTGGTCTGAGTACATCTGTCAAGTGGAGTGGCCAAGTTCCTGACAGGGATCAGTGAATAGAGTCCTTATGTGTCAGATAATGGTGAGGATATAGAGTAGCTTAAACACTGTAGGCCCAATTACTCCAATTGCAGTATTATACAAGGCTGTAGGAGAAGTCTTGAAAGAGAAATTAAGGAATAAGAGGTAACACATAAAATGCAACATGGACCTTCCAAACCAATGTCTTTCCAGCCTAACTTGATCTGCTGCTTTGATAACTGATTTCTTGGATGAGGGAAATGCAGGAGGTCTAATCTGCCTGGAGTTCAGTAAAGAATCTGATTTACTGCCACTTGCAAAGTGGTTCAATGATGTTTGGCAAAATGCAGGTAACGAGGCTCCTTAAAATAAGGAAGAATAAATACAGTGAGTCTCACGCAAAAGGAACCTGCTCTTCTTTCCCTCCCTACTCAGTTCATACTATTGGAAAAAGCAAAAGTGAACTAAACCCACCATTTTTAATTTTGTTTTGCACTGTAACACAGAGCTAAATGATATTGAGAAAAATGTGTGTTGCATTAAACAATTTCATGTTCTATTTATTAATGCACTAGCTGGACACAATATTGCTTGCTTTTCAGTAGAATTAATGAAAGAAAATGCAATTATATAATTAGAAAAATGCGATTGTCTTAAATGCATCATATGGAAAATAGGAGAAAAGTAGTTATCTACCCCCTTGCCCAAATTAATCAAGCTTATTAATAGATTCTGGAAAATCTATGTTTTTGTTTAAATGCATTAACTAGAGAGGCCAGCTCAGATTAGTACAGGCAAGTTGTCCCTGGACACTGTCTCATTTACAGCGCTGCCTTGGAGAATAACGTGCTGGCGCATATTTCTGTGTTGTTGACTATGGTTCCACTCACTCTCCAGCTGGGAACATGTGCTCAATTTCTTATTTGTAATGGGTGTTTTCATGTTACTACTTTCTCTGTTTACCTGAGTGTTTTCATGAAGTCTGCTAATTTATGGTTGGACGTTTGATTGTGCTCGGACACTTTTAGTGAATCAGTCATGTTCCTTGGTTCAAAAAAAAGAAAAAGAAAAAGAAAAAAATGAAAGAAAACTAAATAAAAATAGAATAAAAGCTTATATGTGTGTAATGTCACTTCTCACAAAGAGCCTTTTCTCTACCTTTCCTGCATTACTTAATACTGTTTGGTATATTGGCTTTTTTAAAAGCCTGGATTTCGGGAAATAGCCAGTGGTATTGTAAAATTCACCTTCCTTAGCAACAATTCCAGAAAAGCCAATCCCTAAAGAGTTTTACTTGCACTACTGTCTCCCACATATGGGGACTAAAATTGTGATGGGGAATACCAAATATTTTTAAAGTACTTAAAACTTACTCAAATGCTTGCTGGAGATGGTCTGACGCAGATTATGTTTTAACAGATAGTGATTTCCCAATAAATACTTGGCAAACAGTGGGGAGGCAGAAATGTGAAACAATCCATTGCATTAGCCACATTTTAATGATTTTTTTCCTTCAGAGGGAAGCTCAGCAAAATTATAATTTCTTTAATAAATAATTAACAGTGTATTATTTCAATAAATAAATTAGTGTTTATATAGTAAAGAATACAAATGTTTTGTGCATACATTCTGACCTACTTCTCCAGTCCTTCTTGGCTGTTTCCCAAAGAATTATTTTTAAAAATTAATGATGAACATCAAAATATTTCTGTTTATAACATCATATCAATAGTAGTTAAATCTATAAAATAATTCAATCGTTTATCCTTCTTATCTTGGGAATGTTTAATCAAGCTTGATATTTGCTTTAAATTAGCACTGTCAAATGTACATTAGTACAAAATCTCCCAAATCATGAAAGATTTATAATTTGAAATGTATTTGGATTATTCTCTAGTTAATCAGCTAGATAAAAATTAGTGGTACTGTAACTAGAACAATTAATTGGATTTAAAACTTAAAAAATAACCAGCACATGCTACTTCATGTACTGCTTCACTTTTGAAACACAAATAATATCTTAACTGCATTAAAGGAGCTTTGTGAACTGTTCACTAAATCCTAAATCCCATAGTTTAACAGGCAAAAGTTATGTTTTCTTCTAAGGGAGTTTTGAATAAGAAAGAAAGTGATATATTCTTCAGGTAATGATTCTATAAAAATGGCTATGTGCTGCAAGTCAGTAAAACACAGACACACCAAATCACAGCTGAAATGTTAAATACAAAGAGTTTCATATTTAGTTTAAGTTAAGGGGTGGCTATTCCTTTATTTGTCATTGTCATAGAGGTTTTTAGGAGGTGAGGGCCATGCACAGAATATACTAATTTACCTCTGTACATTATTTTAGTTAGAAACCTTTATGTACTTAGCATCATTAATGATCAAGATCAGCTTGTAAGTAAAGCACCAGTGGGTGGACTTTGCTGTACATCCCTGGGAAATTACTTCACTGATGACTTGCAGAGAGTGCTTGATGATCAGGATAGCCCATTTCTGTAAGGCTGGGCTGGGATGGACTGGTAGGATAAAGGCAGCATGGAAAGCTTCAAAGACAGAACAAACCATCTCTGAGCTGTTCAGAAAAGTGAGCCATGGAGTTTGGTGTCTGGCAGGCAGACTTGGGGGGAAAAGGAGATTTAGAAGGGAGGCATGTGGCTGTTTTTCCTTGGGAGAGACCAAAGGAGCTGGAAGGTACAGCCATGCGGGAGGAGGGGTTTAAAAATATCCTCTGCTCTTTATGCTCAGGATTAATAGGTTGAGGAGGTTTTAGGAATGATAATGTAGAAAAACACTAAGACGGGAGACAGTAAATAGGATGTAACCTGACATTTGTAGCCTGATACTTGTCCCATATCCCAGCCTCTCCCATGCCAGCCTGCATGTCACAGGGCATTGACTGTACTCCTGTCTATCTCACAGTGCATTTGTTTAAAGAAAACGTGCCATTAGGGTGAGTAAGACTTCAGCCTTGGTAAAGATTTCAGGAGACCACTGTGATAGAAATAATCACTGATATGACACATCTCTTGTGTTCTCCAGAACTATTGCTCTTCCATGCTACTATAAGAAAGTATTATTTTATAATCCTTGTACTCCTCTGAACCCACCCAATATCTTTCCTTGTAGTCCAAAATGTTAAAGTGAAAAAACGTAGGTCATTCGCAGTAGGATGTGCTTTATTCATTCTAGCAGGCTAGCTATGTATGCTTTGTGCTTTTAAATTATTTACACCTGTCAGATAAGTCAGAACCTGTTTTATCTGAGCCTTGTCTTGTACACTTTTTTCATCTCACAATACTACCATTAGTCATCACAGGCCAGTTCACAGGCTAATACAGACCTTTGTTTACCTTCTGGCACTGGAAACTGCCTTGGGCCTTCTCTAGACCTTTTCCAGTCCTTCGAGGCCATTTGGAAAATTCTCTGGATGTGTGAGAAATAAACAAGAAAAGACCATATAAGATAGATGGAATTTCCTATAATCACTACATATACTGGGCAAGCTCTCTGCAGCCTGATTTAGATTTCATGATGTGAAAATGACTATGGATTTTCATTTGTGAAAGTATGTTAAATATTCACAATACAAAATAAAATGGATTTTTCTGAACCCTAAAATAAAATAAGCATCTGTAATAATAATAGCCTTCCGCTAGTGAAATGACAGAAATATGGATCTTGCTTTCCTGGAGGAGCAAGTTGATGGCTGGGTTGTTGCAACTGCTACTGTTTCAGAGCCACAGCAAACCTAAGTAAGGCAAGGACTAAACCAGGGGCCCTTTCCACTGCCCTGGTAGTTTACAGGAGCTATAAACCTGTCCTAAGGAGGCAAGGGAGCAATTTTAGTTTGGACAGCCTAGCCAGGCAATGGGAGGTGTATTGCTCTGCTGCTCTTGTCTAGTTGATGAAATGGTTTCTCAGTCGACTCATGAAGCCTTGAATATTGAATATGCAATTCAGATCATCTTTCTCCTCCTTGATGAGTGGAATTATGTCTTGTGCATTTACAGTTAATGTCAATGCTTTTTCCTGGCTCTCCGATCTCATGTGTTATCAATAGCTTCTGGACAGATGACAGCTGTCCTGCTAGGTGTCACATCCACAGCTCCAGACTAGCACACACACCTCCTGTGATCCAGGTGCAGTCCTAGCTCAGCCTTCAGAGTCTGATGGATTGAAGAAGTCTATCAAATGCTGTTGTGAACTGCAGTAAGAGCTGAAGTGGCCTCTAAACAACATAAAAATTCCAGGGGACACAAAATAATTTGGGGGTAAGGGCTGCGGCTACAAAATGGAAAGCTGCAATCTGGCTAACCAGAAGTATGAATGCACTGCCTTAAAAGTATTGTGTTGTTGGGATGTGATGGCATCTGCTGAAGGCACACACTTCCAAGGAGCAAGGGAAGGCATATTTGAAGGGATAGCGTTTGTCCTGAGCAATCTGTCTGCTCAAAAGAGGAAGTCATGCCTGCAGCAGGAAGAAGTCTAGAAAGCATTTTTCAGATACCTCTAGAAAGTGCTTTATTAGTTTTGTGAAAAGCTAGTTTACACTTGGATCTGCATGAGACTTCAAAAACAATTAAATAGGAAAAACCTAATGCTGCCACTCTAGGTGAGGGCTGTCACATCCTCAGATGTGCTTCTCCTCTCTTTCATTTACTTGAGCATGAAGGAATGCCACCTGCAGACAGGCTGCCCTTCAACCCTTTCCATTTTGGAGGGCCCCCACATGCCTCCCTGTCATTCCCTGGAGATCAGTTGAATGCAGGAACTTTGCTGAGTGTCCCAGACTGGTTGACCTTGCGGGTCTCACTGATTTTGGAAGGCACGATGTAAACTGAGGAGAGCTCTGGTCCTCTTATACTTCAGGCACTGTACAAATATCCAAGTGTGTCCTCTATTGCAGGAAAAGAAAAGAAAAATCTCAGAGTATCCTATAGATAGAGTGCTGTCTGGAGTGTGCTGATCTAGCAAGCTGTAATATTCATGACAGTGAGTTCTCATGCATTTTATCAAACTAATAGTAAAAAATGCTGGAGACTGGTTTGGGTTTTTAGTTTGGGCTTGTTCCACCCTCCCCACATCCCCTCCATCTCCTTCATTTTCTTTGTTTTGGCTTCCTAAGACTACAATTAATGTTTTTCAAAGGAATGGTAGTGTTTCATGTTTCTGAGATCAAGGTCAAGATACAATGGTTCAGTTTTGTTCCTGTTGTGTATTTACTCTGTGGTATGGTTTCCCAGCACTGCTGCTCCCCAGACTTTTTTTTATTCCTGGCTGTCTCTTACTAAAACATCTCATCTTAGTAGGCTCCAAAAATGAAGACATCCCAGTTTTTTATGCAACTGCACTAGAAAGGGATGCACATCGGCAGCAAAATGCAGCAGTACTAGTACTCAGGAAATACAACAAAGCAGAAATACCTACCCAGCAGAAATATCTATCAAGCAGAGATATCTCAGACCTCGTTCTCTGTCCTCATCACAGTAGCTTGGGCCACAGACTGGGACATAGCACATGTTCTCTCTCTTCGCAGTGGTATTCAGGTTAGAAAGCAAAATATGAGCTTGAAAATTAAGCTTTGGAAAGAGGGACTGAGAGGTGACTTTCCATCTCCTGTCCCCATCCTTTCTGCTTCACAATCTGAGCACCCAGACATTCTGTCCTCTGCTGGAGGAAGGACTTTTCAGATCAGAGGGTTTCTACCACTGTGCTATGTTTCAGACACAGAGCAAAGTTCTCAGCTTTAAGCAAGAAGTTATTAATGCTGTGACATTTGTGCTGCAGCCATCGATCAGCTATGGTGTGATTTTCTCAGTGATTTCCCAGTCAAGCAATCCCTAGATAATGTAAGAAAACATGACATAGTTGTGCTTCTTTTTACAGCTTATGTGACATGATTATTTTATTGGTAAGGATAAGATCAACACCAAAAGTTACCCACAGTTCTTTGAAGGTTTTGAAGGTTTTGGAGATGAATTAATTTTTGGTCTGTGGGTTTTTTATTTCACTAATGAATCTATAAAAGCAGGTATTATTCCCTCTATGCTGTATGTGTTATCTATCAGACCAGCAGGTGTAAGTTAGATCTGTGTGTTTGGATGTCAATTCACATTTCAAGTCTCACTGAAATTCAGGGCCTTTGGGCCCACATAGGTTTGGGTTTTTCTGGTGGCCATGCCTGTTTCTCTTTTTTGAGAAAGAGCAGCTCAGAATCTATGTAAAAATAGATTTCCCAGTGTGAATTTTAGCTTTCTTTCCAGTCTCCATGATAGCAGCACTTTGATATTGGATTCTGCTTCTGTTGTCATTTATAGCCTGGGCAACATCAGTCATTCACCAGTCATCTTTATTTATTTGGTATTTTGTTCTTGTTTTATTGGACCTCTTTGTATTTGAAGGAGAAAGAAAAAGATTTCAAACACCGGCCTGGCTTTACTTTTGTTATCCATGGCATTCATCAAGGAAAGACATATAATGTCTGTACCATCATACATGAAAAAACCTCCAATAGTGCATGGCAGTGGTAGCCTGTAAATATTTTTTGGGAGTTACATCCAAGGCAGGGAACATTCACCTGGGCTGCTTGTAGCAGTGGGCAGAGCTGCATGGTGTCTGGGAACAGACCAGCCTGCAGAAGCTGTTGGTACTCACACATACTGGAAGAGCATGTGGGATGAGAACACCAGCCAAAAAGCTGCAGGGCAGATATCCCTAACACAATTGCACAGCAAACTCATAAATCAGACTTATCTCAGATGTCATACAAAGCATGCTTAGTTCACAGTTTTCAAGATAAATTATTTCAGCTGTTTAATTTGTTGTTATTTCAAATTAATTTAAGCAAAGATTCTCATCTGCGAGGCATGCGCTGTGAAATGAAAGCAAAACTTTACCTAGGTAGTTCTAGAGGAGATATTTTCCATTTTATAAAAGTGCAGTGCTAAAAATGTTTATTTCTTAATACTCTGTTGCTCATAAAGTAACAAACACAGCTATGGTATTTCAAAGTTTATTGGTCTGGGTAGGCTTGGATAAAAGGCCATATGTTTCTAGTGGGGTCTCTTCAGACCAATAAATGTAATGTTGCTTTGCTCAGTCAGAGCAGTGAGATTCAACTGCATAACCATTTCAGTTTACTACACAAGCTTTTCTACAGAAGCTTTTGCTATAGATATACACTTTTTTCCATGGGGTACTTGCTTTGTTTCTATAATGCTAATAATGTCTTCCTTCTTTCTGGGAGCATTTAAAGATGATTATTACAGCTGGCTGGCACTGCCTCTGAATGCCAAAGCCTTCTCAGCCCTCTTAAAAAATCTGCATTGGGTATTATTCATTTAGGTTTTAATTATTAGCATTTATATCTGTTTTTACATCTTTTGCATATCATTCAACTGTTCAAAGGGAGTATTCCCATGCTACCAGTCTGAAGAGCTTCTGTTTGAAGGCACCAGCAGCCCAGGGAATCCTCTCATATGCTGTCTGTGGCCAATCCAAAGAGCTGCCAATTGGGCTCTGCCAGTGCACATTAAACTGATACCATTTTGGAGTAATTTTATCTGTGATCTTAAAATAATGAGATCAGAAAGATTATTTTACTGTCTTTCTAACATATTATGCTTGCTTTGGTCTCTCTGATATTTCTTTTTACTCATTTACACTCTGTTTTCTGTTACATATTTACCCTTTACAGCCTGATACTCTATTTTCCAAGTTAGCTTCAGGCTGCTGTAATTGCTATGGCTCAGAACCTCCTCCAGAGGTTGCTAGAGAGATAAAGTGCAACTACCAGTATTAGCTGAGTAACATAAAAACTGTGTTAGATGACATCTAGAACATTTCTCCAGTAAATTACTCAGCATTTCCACTACTACCTCCCCCAGTTTCTTTGTACTCAGAGAAGTAGTTTCATCTATAGCTTAAATGGAATGCAAACAAAATTTTTCAGTGTCAAAATTAAATTCTATTCTTTAAAACTGGCCTTTCGATATATACCTCTGCATTTTTAAATCTCCAAGGATAATTTCTCTGCCAAATCTTTATTTTCACTGCTCTAGCTTATTCTACCTTCTTTTGTTCTTGTTCTCATCTTGTTTTGTAAAGACTCTGCTCACATGGTATGTGTTTATGTTACATGTATGGGAAATCCAAGAACTATAAAACCTACTGAATTATTTCAAGTCATATCTGCAAATGCCTACCACCTTCATCAAAATACTTAAGACAGATCCTGGTAATTTCTCTAGTGCAGAAACTGTTGCAGTGTTAAACTTAGTTTGTACTAGGCACCAGAGAAATGACAGTTAAGATGTGGGAAAGAAGGAAAGAACTTTTTCTAAAAACTTCTACAAAACTGATGTTTGTACTGTATTACAAATAAAACAATCCTATCTTCATCTATGTTTCTCTGTCCTGTGGATTTTTTATATTCTATTGGACGTCATATCTAGACATACATTTTTTGCTACTGTTAGGTCATTTTGCTATTTCCCCCCATACAGATTAGTTGATATCTAGCCTTGGTTTACACTGCAGCCTTAATAAAATTGTGTAAAAAATGTCAATCAACACAATTTCTTTTGAAAACAGTCTGTCTGAGTTCCACTGTTCACATAACTCCTTAGTTCCTTCTATTCGGTTTCCGGTTTTCTCTAGTCCTTGAATCCTCTTGCTTGTGCTTATCTTTATATCATGTTATCATCTGCAGAATATAAAGCCCTATCTGTATGACTCATATTTTGTTCTAAATATTCTATTTAACTTGAAAAGTTTAATAGCTTGTCTGTTGTTTAACACAGGGTAAGTTTCTGCATGGGTGTTATTTCAGAGGAGTTTGAGAACCACAAATGTGCACATCTGTATATACCAACCACCCACTGAACTTATTCTACCTCACCTTTCTGATTCAGTCTGCATGCTTCCCACCTCTTCCTAATGAAATATGTTAGAAATGTAAGCTTATATGAATTTTTTTAATGCCTTTGTCTTGCCTGGTGGAAAAATTTTGACCAGCTACAATTAGTGACTGAACTTGCAGAATAGCATACTGTCTGTATTTTGCTTCTTGGTTTCTTATAGGGTTTTTGGTTTTTTACCTAATGATAGACTGTTCTGTGGGATGGAATAGTCCTGTGTGATTTCAGACATTTTTTAGTGGGTGTTACTGCCTGGTGCAATTGATGTGTCTGCATGATGAACTACAAAAGCCCTTCTGTGTGGGTGCACATAGGTCAGCAGAATTTGATTTTCTGTTGATGAAGTTCCACCAGTTTCCTAAAAATAACTTGAACTCACTTCAAATAGTAAAGCTCTGTTGGCTGTGGGATTTGATTTTTAGGATTTTGTTCCAGAAGTACACCTGTAGCAATAGTATATTCATGTAATCAGCCCTGGCCACTTTTTGGTTCATTCCTTTGTACTCACAAAGGAAACATTATTAGAAACTCTTGTAAGATCAAAACTTAATGTCTTTGCACTAAGTTAAAGATGGTGGTTTCATGTTGCTCAGAAAGCTCTCAGGAGTGTTGTGTGGACACAATCCACTTACTGGTTTGCAATGAAAAATGCTCCAGTATCTGGCATGTGCCAATGAAATTGTGTAGAATCCCATTAATTCTTTCTTGAGCAACTGCTGATGTTATTTTTATCTTCACAACAGGTAGTTATGCTCCATTTTTACATTTTTGGATATAATTTTTCAAAAGAAAGATCCTAGTCAGAAGCTAATATTATTTCCATTATTAATTTTTTTCGCTCTATGACAGTTCAATATCAATTTGAAATGTTTAGTAACCTTGAGACAAGTGACACGGTGTAGGATCTTTCAGAGGAGACACATTGAAAATTAAAAGTACTAATTAGGAAAAAATTACTTGAAATGTTGTTTGAACAGTTTTGGATACATGATGTTGTTATTACCTGGCTGCTTTCAGTGACTGCAATGCAAAAGGAGGAACAAATGTTGAAGCCTTTTTTGAAATCTTTAGAAGTCATGCCAAAACCGATTATGCAGCCAAAAAAAATCCACATGTATTTTACAATATGTTATCTCTGGCACATACAGACGTGTAGATATAGTAGAAAAGAAAGTGTACTTCAAGTCTATAGAGCAATGAATGGAATAAATGGTACCTGCAGAAGCACATGGTACTTCCAAACTTACACTCTAGTATGTCTAATTCTGTTGTGAACACTGATAGAGAGGAAGATGGGGAAAGACAAATTTACATACCACTCAGGATAGGATATGAAGAATACTGGAAAGTTGGAGTTTAAAAACTATTTGAGTTCAGGATAATCTAACGTGTAAAAGTAAGAAATATGGTGTCAAACTGCTACAAGGGTACAAGCCAGCAACATGTAGCAAAAAAAATTATCTCCGAGAGGAACTGCTTCAGAAACATCATTTACTGTGCCTAGTTAACTTACTAGAGCTTTGAAAATCTGAAACATGTGATGCACACCATCAAATAAGGGATTTCTTAAATTACAGTTTTACGCTAATTACTCACTTTAGGCAGTGGTTTGTCTGAAGCAGTAAATGATCCCAGACTTCTTGTCTTAGAAAAAAAATAAACCTTATCACTGAAATGCTGGGGACTGCTAGTCACCAGTGCAAGAATTGCCACTTTTCTTAATCTAGAATAGAAATGAATTCAATAAAAAGAGACATAATGACAGATTTATAAAAGCAACATTCCTTTACATAACGGATTTTCTATTCTAATGTTTCTTTACCATAATCCTTTAGAATTATGCAAAAACAATTATTATTTGAGTGATAGTAAAGAATTCATTAAAAGATTAATAGTTCTGGTTTACCAATTCACTTACCAGGTCACTTAATTATTTAGTTCATTAATTCTGGAAATGTCAGACTTACCATGAACTTTAGTGATTTGCATAAGTAAGGTTATAGTTCTACGAGCAATTGTCATCTAACAACTTCAAACAAGAATTTGGCATTATTTTTACATTTCAAATGAAAGAAAGTGTCTGTGTCTACACACACAGTCACATATAAATGCATATAAAGATTGGAAACCTAATCTAGCTAATTCATCTATCAGAATGGCTTGGCAGAAGGGGGGGAATATTTTTTTCTGAAGCATCAAGAAGATACCCTCCAAATTAGACTATATGAGTGGGATCTCTTTTAGGAGCCACATTTCTCATTTAAAAAAAAATATAAATCAATCTTTGCAAGACATATGAAGCCTTCTACAACATCTATTTATTAATTAAAATTTTTTGCTCATTGGAATAGTGAAATGATGGTTCATTACAATTATCAAAGGATTGTAGTACTGAGGTGACATTTCAAATAAACCAAACATTTACACTATGCTAATGTGATCCCAACACTAGTACTTACACGTATAGATTTGTATGTATGCACACACATATATATGTGTTTAAACATGTCTAGAGATAGACTATTTCCAATGGTCTTAAAAGTATTTCTTCTCTGAGTAGCCATTAGCTGTTATATAATGTTAACTAGTAGTCATCAAGGCAAGACACTGTACAAGATGGCATGATGAACCTTCCTTTAGCATAGGTGAAGTTTTCCATTCACTTGGTAAGCCTGAGTGGAGAACATCAATAGCTGGTCATTATGCACCATGTAAAATAATTTGATGTCCTGTGATGCATACAGACTAAGTAAGGCCATCTTAAATAATTTTTATTGTGGAATGATTTCTTCCATTACAGATTCTATGCACTGTAAAATAGCATGGGGCTGTAACAGTCACAAGCCAGTGTGTACCCATGTATCTTGCTGCAGTGAATGGTTAAATATGAAAATGAATCCTTTCTGGCATGCTAAACTGACAGCCCTCTGTATTAGTGGCATCTGCTCTGGCATGTGGATAAGCCTTCCTCTTAGTGGGTGCATGCTAAGCAAGTACAGGTTTCTAGGGGGGAATACATAATCTGCTCAGATCCACTCCTATAGCCCTCATGAGTGGATCTATTAAGTACAATTAGTCTCGTAATTAAGGGCCACAGTATTAGACACTTCCAGCATTATTTTTTTCTCTTTTTGACAACATAGAATCAATCTTGTGACAGCTTCCCTGACATACAGTCTTAGATCTTGATAAACAAAGTGCAAGGATTATAGTTAAAATGATGTGAAAGCCAGCAAAGCATGAGATGCTTTTACACAAATCAGACTCATTCATATCTGTGGAGTAAATAGGTATAAATAGAAGGAGAATAGGTCAGTGGTATATATACACAAAGGAGGTATAAAGGTGTAAAAAGTATATGAGATTTAGACAAAAGGATCTTTGGATATTTGCACCCAAGGTTTCTGCATGTGTTGGATACTTCCTGCTGGAATAAATTGCATCTTTTGCAGTGTCAGCAATTTTGGGAGCAGCAATGTGGGGTTTTTTTGTATGGTCATGGGAAACACTCAGTAGTTGTAGTACAAAGAAATGTAGAGTGGAAATTTTGTGGATTGATCAGCTACTATGTGATTTCCTGGGATTGTCTCTGTGTGTTTACAGAGAAAGAGGTAAAGACTGGACTGTCTCAGCAACTTTGGGACACAAATAGGCCATAAAATTCCTACATCCTTTAAAAAGTTTTATTATGTTAAAATGGAGACTTTAAAGGGAAATAGCTGAACACAAAATAAGAATCAGTCTAATGTAATCTAATATGAGTCACCACAGAGCTGGCTGTGAATAGGATCCATAGTTTATGAATACTCAACAGTGTTTGTGGAAAAACTGAAGTGATTCTCAAAAAATGGCTGATGCCCTACAATCTGCCCCTGCTTTACTTCCAGCTAATAGGTCAGTATTTTGCCTGTTTGGTGGTACACAATAGTCAGTCATATATTTTTATTAGTTCTGAAACCTTTTGGGGAGAAGAACACAAGCCCGAGAATACTGAAAAGCACTTAGAAGGGTTCAAGCATGTTTACTTATAAAATACCGTAGCCAAAATAGTTTCAAATTTAATTCTGTTTAATTAATACTTTTATTGCCTAATTGGGCAAAATAACCCTGGAAATCTGACTGTTCAAGCCAACCTTAAATCATAATATAACAAATCTGAAGATCCTGTACAAATCAACCACAACAGCAGATATAAAAAATCACCACAAAATCAGATACAGTGTGATAGTACTAGTGGCCTTGCTTGAGCTTCTAGTGCTTCAGTTCTTTGTATGTATTGTCCCTGTGTTACCAAAGAGGTTCTTTATGGGATGACATGAACAGTAAAACAGTTGGTGAATAGGACTGAAATTGTTAATATCTGATTTAAAATTAAATCAGCTGCCTTTTCTCAGTTCCTCAATCATCGGGGAAAAGCCAGGTTGAAGGATGGGCTGAGAGCAACTTCCCCTATTTAGATGAGAGGAAGCAAGTTAGACAGGATTGTTGCCTTCCCCTATAAAATATACTAGCTGTTAACCTCCAAATGAGTTTATTGATGAGTAGAGAGCAGTTAAGACTTTTTGATTTGTCATTTTCCTACATGCTTTGAGCAATAACTTGAATGCTGCAAACAGAATGGCAGAATAAAATGCCAAATCCTCTCTGGCTCAGTCTGGTTGCTGTGATGTCATATTGCTAATAAGTATTAATTTCCTGACTTTACAGAACTTGTACATGCAGAAATCCTCTAAATTTTCCTGACCACTAGGACATTTAAGAAGAGCAGCATTGTACTTTAATGTGTATCTGTGGTATATTGGTTTTAAGCACGTCAAGAACAGAGGTGATCCTGCACATTCAAGACTAGAAATAATCCTGTTTGTGAGGCAGCCTCCCAGCTGCTTGCAGATGCAACTGGTTTGGGTTGGAGACTGCAGCTGAAAATGAAGTGTGGCTGGATGGAGCTTCCAAATACCAGGCCAGAAGCACAGCTGATGTATGCTGGCACAGCTCCTCTGAAGTAGCTATAGTAGCTTATGCCAGTTAGGCTCTTGCTCAAGAGATTTTCTGATGTGGTAACTTGGTGTTGTTAGAATTTGTCTTTATTGCTCTTTTGATCTAAATAAAATAATACTGATTTCTTAAAAATGCAACAGTAGCCTTTCCAATGCAGGGACTCTTTGTATGTGTGACTTTATCAACTGAAAAAAAAACCCCAAAAGACCATCAAAACAAAAAATGGTACTTCAGGGTAGCAGAAACCTCACACAGTCACTTTATGTCGAAATATCCAGAAGTCTGCAAAATTTAGGAGCGTTTGGATTAAGTGAGCTGGAGCATGTATTTTGAAACCTAGTGTATTTTGAAGGTGATGGACATTGACATTTCCTCAGCTTTCTATAACTGAAAAAATTGATGACTTCCTAATGACTGTTAATAGCCAATTTGCATATATTCTTCCTTACCTACTGGTCAGTAGATTATTTTGGAAATATGTTTCCATCTATTTTGGGAATATAGACTGGGACAAAGCTCTGTCTTCTCTATTACTGTGGTCAGTTTTAGGTGGCTCTGAAGAAGTATTCAGGCTTCCTGATTCTAATAGTGCTTTGAAGTGTAAAGATTTAATAAGGCTTGTAAATTATGCAGTACACAAACTTCAATAGTAGAAATTAAAAACTGAGTCCGTTTATCGTTTTATGAATGTCTGTATGCTGTTTACCTTTTGTTCTATAATATGTAAACCACACATTCCCTCAACACGTATTTTCTGCTGTTGGTAAAAAAGTTTAAAATTTCTTTTACTATGAAAACAGAAGCTTGAAGCAAAAATATTTGTTCTGAAGAAGTGGAAACATCTGACATACTCGATTCTATTTGGAATGATAGAGACAGAGCAGAACAAAATAATCATTGGATTAGTATTCAGCCTGTGACTATACAGACTATTGCTCAGATAGAATGGCAAAAACAAATGTAGAAGTTCTATGAAAAAGCATCCAAGGCTGTAAAAGTCTAAGAACAGGGGACATATTCTGTAGTATCTATTCCTCATCTTTCTATGGTTTAATCAAATATCATGTTAATAACTTTGATACCGTAAGACCTTTTACTAGCTTGCTCTGATGTTTTTCTGTCAAGGGCTAACTAATAGTTTTAGCTCTCCAAAGAACAACATAACAAAGATAAGGCAAATGCCAGGAAATGTATTCATTAAATAGTCAAGAGAATGCCAAGGACAAGCCTACTGTATAATGTGTTAGGAGAACATCAATATTTGAGAAAAGGAAGATGCTGCTTTGGTATAACATATTTGTGAAAACTGGAATAAGCATGTTTTAAGCAAGGCTTCTCTTTAATTATTGTCTGAGTTTCACATAAAGTCTGCTTCATCAACTGGATAAATATTTGACTGCTGTTCAGTAAATTGCATTAGTTTACTTTAACTGTATGCTCAGCCTTATTCAGGCATCCTACATTAGGCAATGTAGTGTGTAATGCATCTCTGCAGGTGACCAGAGCTATTCTCTGTATGAGGTAAATTAAAACTCATATTTTAAAAATTAAACATTCTTGCACTTCATGATTTCAATATTTAATTATAACCTGTGTCAGGGCCTAATCTCTGACTGAGTCAGGCATGAAATTAATCAAAAATGAGGCAAAAGCTTAGCAGTTCTACTGCACTGTAAGAATAATTTTTGCAGCAATTCTGTGATTCTTACAGAAGTTTTATGAGAAAGATGTTGGTGAACATGTAGTTAAGGCAACAGTTGAAAGGTTAGTAAGTAGCCAAAATAATGATGATTTTATTGGTTGCCTTGAAAAAACACCTGGCAAAACACTGTACTTCTGAGGTGTGCGTACACTGAAGACACCAAAGATGTGATGAGACAAGGAAAGAAATCTTTGACTCTTTCTAAATCTATTTCAGGAATAAAACCCAACTACTTTAACAAAGCACAGCTTTGACATACAGGAAAATTCATATAATACAGGAGTAGATGATTTTATGTGAAGCTAAGTATACTGCAGATATAGGGAGTGCAACTACACTTTACTTTGCAAAGTCCTTCTGCAAAATAATTTGCTGCAAATGAACTATTTGCAATTTGGGGGGGGTCGACTGATGGAAATATCTGGTGAGTTTCTATTTCACTGTACATAACAACCTTATCTTCCCTACCTTCAAATTCAGTGAGTTCAGTGCCAAACTTGTAGCTGAGAAACAAAGGAAATGGTGAGGTGCTGAAAAAGGTTGAAAAGAGTTCTTAAAATTTCACAAAATTCAGGGTTTTTCTCCAAAGTCTCCACAATCTCCACAAAATATTGTGCTTCAGTTTTACGTGAAAAACATAGGTTCAGTTGTTTTTGATTTATTCTGATGAATTTGTGTATTTTTGTAGCCTCAGCACTTCCCGAAACGAATCATCCACAGAAACAGGAAGTGCAGATGTAGCCAACAACAGTGGAAAATTTTCCAAATGGGCTCCTAAAAAACGACTGAACTACTTTTGGCATAATAATATAAAGGATATAAATATGTTCGAACACAGAGTGTGAACACTAACTTTCTCCCACCCTGGCACAAAGCTGACTGGCTTCTGAAGACTGTCAGGTAACAGGACCCACAACTATTGCATTTAGCTCAGCTCTGTATTCTGCTCAGACACAGGCTGCCTTTGTGGGTTTGGGCTAACCATATGTAACCTCCTTACTTTTACCTGTTGTAAAGCAGCTCACATTGCTAAAGATTTGTCTGAGAATTATTGGAGTGTTCAGTACATGAAAAAATTTCCACAAAATAAAGTAGATGCAGACTAAGTAATTTCATCCTGTATTCAAAAGTCAATCCAGTTGTCCTTGGGAAGCCAAATCTTGTGCTATACAAGTGCTACCCAAGTCCCACTAATAGGTGGGACTTACCAGACCAAAGTTTGTCTGCTTGTCTGGCCTTAACTGAATCACATCACCTACACAGGTTTTGTGGTCATTATCATACCTTCTGGTGAATCTACCAATTATTTTAATGCCATGTACTCATCCTTTATAAGCAATTCAATTTTATGATAGCATTTAAAAAAATATACAGAAAGACTGCATGAAAAACAAGCTATGTGATCTAATGCACTGGCAAAATAAATTATTACAAAGTATATTTGTTTTTAATAATGTTGGACAGATTCCATTATGTGACATGAATATTTCACTTAGTTGTTGAGCGGAATCTGTTAAGAAAGGTTTGGCAGACATGTTGAACATATATTTTCAATAGACTGGACTATAGCAATTCAGTTTTCAGTTAAGGACATTTTGGTCATGTTAATATACTTTTCTGATTTCCTTCAGGATTTTTTGTGTTCTTTGAGATCTGAAGTTTCTGTTGCATTTTTTGTTACAGGATAAAATCTGCTTCTTTATAGATTTCTAATGTGTAGTCAATGCAAATTATTTGAGTCAGTTTGGTGGGATCATATTAGCCACTGTAAGTATTACTGTCACTCAAGACTCCCCAGGTTTTCCTTGGAGATGCCTCAGCTGTTGACCAAGCAGAGCTCACACAAACTCCTCAAAATCAGAATCACATATCTCATGCATGCTGCTCCCTTTTCCATTTGGGGGTGAAAACCTTAGACCCAGGTCTCATCTCAGAGAAAAGATATTTCCACAATATTTTGAATAAAAATATCAGTTTAGAACAGGTTCAGCTTTTAAATTAACTCAAATATTTGTGGTTTTTTTTTTTAAATAATGAATGCTAGCATTTGTCTTTAACTTTTTCAGAGTTGAGATGCTAAAGAGTTATGGCAGTGAATGTGGATTGCATTTGGCAAGCCTTACAAAATTACATTTTAAAACTTATTTTAACCTTTTTTTCTGATTTTGAATCATATAAAATATACTGTATTCCAAATGATAGCTTCTTTGCTTATAAAACAAGATATATGATAACAAGGATATTGTAATACATATAGTTATTAATAACTATGCATTAGAAGAAGATAGCTGAAAAAGTAACCCCTCTTTTTCACACTATTCAAAAAGGCTTTTCTTAGCAGCCTGAGGGTTATTTGGTGTCACACTGTATTTACTGGAAAACTTCCATAGTTTCCCAATATTTTCACTTCTAATAATGGCATAAAACAAATATAGTTTTAGGAGTTCTATAGCCCTCACTGCTCTAGAGGTTTTCTAAATATTTTCATTATCTGATATGAAATGGCTTTCTGCTCAGTATACCATACAAATCTGACCATGAAGTTACTTACTAGGGTAAGTGAAAGGTGTTGGTCTGTGCTTTTATTGCCCTATTTATGGAGTGATTGCTAAACCCAATAGTACCTTATAACCTCATGAATAAATCATGGAATCAGTCACTGTATTTATAAAAATGTCTGATACTTCTTTCCAGTTTCCAGCATTTGAACATCTTTGGGTGACTGAAATATATAATTACTAAATGGTGAGCAAATAAAGTTATCAGGGCTGGCTTTTGTCACTCAAAATGACTGCAGGCAAGGGCTCCCCTGGATTAAGGAACTCTGAATGTCAAAGCTAATTCATCTGTGTTTACACATACGTACACACATCTGTATTTTGTGCCCTTCTGACTAGGAAGGAGTTTATGTTTCTTTCCATATGCAGAGGTAGCCTTGCACCGAGAGGCAAAAATCTCACATTTGAAGCCGTGTCAGTGCTATGCCTCCTACCTAACCCTCTCCTTCCTTCACAGCCTTTTGCACAGAGGAACAAAGCTTACACACAGGAGCAGTGCAGGCAGTTCCTTAGGCAGGCTTTGGAGCAGCAAAGCAGTACTGCCAAGGGGCAATGACAGCACCACTGACTGCACCTCTGGTCCCACTGCATGTTGGCTCGGCTGTGGCCCTCAGCTCCATCCTGCCCTGTAGCATCAGGGGATGGGAACTGGATGGGACAGCAGTAGGGCTGCTGAGACAGTACTGCACTGAGTTCATGTTCCTCTTGCCTCACTGAACCTGGCTCCATCTGAGGCTTGAGAGAGCAGTGAGATCATCTTGCTAACATGTAAAGGCAGAATCAAGAGCATGGCATCTGTGTCGGGAAATCTAATGGTGCTGCCAGGTTCTGAACACTTTATCATGCTCCCCTTGACACTTATGTTGATATTGCCAGTTATTTCCCATCACATGGCTGAGTACATCAAGAAAATTACTACAGCAACAAATGTTGTCAGATTCCATACAAATATTATGTTGCATTAATGTCCCATAGACACACTTTTGTTCTAAGCTCTATTTTGTACCTTTCATTTAAAACTCCATCACTCCTGTTGATGACTTTACTAACATGCTCCAGACAACTTGCAGCAATGACTGACAATGTCTCAATTTAAAACAAACCAGCAGTGCTGCCTCTTCCTAGAAGACAGGCCCTGAACACTCAGTGATCATGGGGGTCTCACTGAGCCTGGACTTGCCAGTGAGTCCTGCTGGTGGTTGAAAAGATTCTGTAGGTGGTGTCATTTGTACTCCAAATAACCTGTGGATCCTGTGGTCGGTATCACAAAGTGATGACTAAGGCTGTTCCTCACAGATTGCATACTTGAGGCAGTGTGAGTTATGCTGTCTCTTTGACATCAAGGTGTAGGAATGTTGCCCCTGATTCAGCTCCTTTACACAGCTGGCCCAAAGCCCTGTTAACTCTCCTGTGCATAGTGGTAGCTAAAAAAGCAGATTTTATTTATTGAAAGCAAGTGAAAAATCTCATAACAGGTACTGTATCTACAGGTTGCTTTTAGTGCAAAGGATTTGAGGTGGTTAAATGTTATACTTTTGTGTGGCATATTCTTGGCTGTAAATAGTCCAGTACTTTAAATAGGGAAATGATAAATTAGTTTTCATTTCAATGCAATAGAAAGTAAGTTTAGATGATTTACCTTGAAGGGAGTGTAAACATTTCCATGCAAATTGGGTCAGCCTGGGACTCATTTGAAAAGGATATGGGAACATTTATTTCTTTGAATGTCAAAGATACCTAACCTAACAAAATGTAGATTCAGTGCTTCTGACAGGCACAGACTGTTCCTTGGAGATCTTGTGAACAGTTTTGCTCTGTGTCTGATTTGCTAAGTATAATTCCTTATCTATCTCCTGCACTTGCTGCATTGTTTCACTCCTCATGAAACACTTGCCCTGATCCTACTTAGAAATGTTTTATGTCTTCTGTAATATTTTATTGCATATTTCAGGTGCCTGAAAGTAAATCTCCAGAATGCATCTTTTAATATATGAAAGGATATATATATATATAGATATAGATATAGATATAGATATAGATATAGATATAGATATCTAAAATTAGGTACATGGATAGGTAACTGAAACTTGGACTTTCACATATCTTTGTGCACTTCTGTAATGTTTTCAGTCCTTTTCAGACATGATTTTCTGTCTTTGTAAATAAAACGGGTAGAAATTCAGTGAAAACTCCACATTTGACATCTTTCTCTCCCCCCACACACTCTAGTATTAAACGTGTACACTCTAATATTAAATCTAAAGACTTACTGTTTTTGGAAGCATTGACAGCATTCATCCTCCACCTGCTGGTATCCTTTCAGTGACAATTTCTGTGCTATAGACATTTTTTAATAGTTTCTGGTACATGAGAACAGAATGGACTCCTATTGTAGACAGCTTAAAATGTATGAAGAGAGAGTTGCTGTCATATGTAACATTCACTTTTCAAAACATCAGGAATGTATAAAAGGCACTTCTCAAGTAACTGTAATAGTATATATAGGTGCATGTATAATTGTCCATGTAAATGAGGAAAACAAACCTACTAATAGTCTTAAGATTAGTCTCAGAGAACTGGAAGTCCATTTTCATTTACACAATTTCAATTACTTGTTAATATACCATTAATATTTGGAGGGCAGAACCAGTATGAGGGGCAGATACATTTTTCTCAGGGTTCTTCATTATTACTGTCTTTCATCTCATATAAAATAACCACTGACAAAGAGAAAGGGAGATTCAGAAACCAAGAATGGTTTATACTGCATTTATCTTAAAAGAGAACCATTGCATGACTGTATGTACTTTTATTATTAGTTTCTTCCTATGCCAGTGTCCATCTGCATCATGTGGGCAGCCTATTACTACTTTCTGGCTGATGGCTACCTATATCTGCAATGTCAGTGGAAAGATGCTAAAATGAATGAACCTAGGGGCTGTCTCCTGTTCAGATTTAAAGTCATATTTGCAAAGTAATGTGGGTGAAGTCTCAGAGACAGAGAGTAGAGCTTTCATAAGAAGAAAAAATCCCTGGTAGATCTGTGTTTCAGTGCCACATTTGGGACATTATTTGGACACATTCTTTCAGGGGAATTTTTTTCCCCATGGAAATACAGAGTAATGATCAGGTTATTTTACCTGCAATGTGTCTGATTTTTTCTCCTCTGAATGTGGATGCAGAGATATGTGATTGCATAGGGCTATTAGTTTTTCCCAAAACCTCAAGATTTTTGATACTACCAGGCATTTGGAATATTGGATGAAGCAGGATGAATCCTGCCCAAGCAAAACTTAAAGTAGGAAAATAACTAAGACTAAGGAAACTCAGACATATAGTAGCTTTGCTAAAGTTATTGTTTTTCCTCCAGAATGTTTCTGGTCAGACACTCTGTAAAGAAAAAAACAATCTGAGAGATTTAATTTGTGGATAGCTTGTATTTTTGCAAATCTGCATTACTTTAAAAATAAAATACCTTTCTACAAAAAGTCAACATGTATTGATTGTATTGCAAACTCCTCAGCATTAGCCATAACTGGAAAACTGTTGTCTCTGAGTATAACCTTTTTTCTCATTTTGTAGTCCACAGAAAGCCAAAAGTATAGTTATTTTCCAAATGTCTTTTTACTTTACCCTGCTCTCAAAATTTATAATTGCCATTCATTTGAAATAGCAAAAATTAAAGAAATATGCCTTCATGTGACTGAAAGAACATGAAAAGCTTCCATTGCTCATGATTTCTGCGAGAAATCGCAATCTACAAAACAAAGTTACTATGATGTGATGTGGTACTTCACATATGGAGACTGTTCAGTGAATAGCTTCCTAGAGAAGTACTTTTACATCTCTTTAGCTATGTCCTCTTGCAATGAATCTTGATTAATATTTCTGTGGTGACTACAACAATCAAGTTTGAAAAAACCCACTGTAAGGAAAAGTCTGTAATGTACATTTAACTATGTTCATGCACTGGCACTGCAACACATGGAAAGAATCAGGCTGAAAAATGTAAGCTGGCATGAAATATTTAGAGTGTGCAGCTGTCAATAATGTTTGGTTCAATTTATCATATATTTGGCCCATAGTTATTTGACAATCACTGAGTAACTTGCTTGTCATACTCAAGTGCTGTCTGTGTTAGAATAATGACCATCTGCTGATGGACCAGGCTTGGTGGCTGCTGGGGTGGGTGCTGCAGCTGGAGCTGGTGGGTGCTGCCATCCTCCATGTGTTTGTGCATGTGACCCCAGCCACTCTCTTACTGTGGCAGCAACTCTCTTCTTTGCTGAAACACTGCTGTCAGAGTTTTATGCCTTTTATTTTTCTCTAACCAGTTGCAGACAGGTTTACAGACTGGTCAAAACCTGACTATATCCATAAGACAGGTAAAGCAGAATTAGGCAGTTTGTCAGTGGTCTCTTATTGGCTCCATTTATCAGTCATAGTAAGCAAGTAACATGATGTGGGCAATGTTTTGCTGTTGGCCTTGGTTTTAGCTTTTTAATATATACTGGCATGAATCACACTGAAGACCTTACTGCCTGCCAGATTGGGAATTACTGATCTAATGGTTATAACAGAGATTTCAGAAACAGGACATCTGGTGCTTCTTCCTACTATTTTCACTGGCTTTCTGTATGACCTTAAGTAGATCATTTCCCTCCTCTCTGTCTGAATTAACTCACCATCTATATTATAAAGATATTAATTCCTACCCATCCTGGCCTAAATATCAATTATTAGTATACTGTGGTTTCATATGAATGTGCATTTAATAAGTAAGGTATATTTAATAAATAAAATCATTTTAATGCCTTTCTTTTGTTTTGTGCTATGTCAGTTAGATGGACTCTTCAAATCTGAACGTGGTTGATTGTCTCCTATATCTTAAATGATTCTTCAGTCTGACTTAATCAAAAAGAGCTGTTTCAATGATGATTAGAACCCCTTCATTTGTCTCTAATAGGACCATTTTTAAGATTGGAAAAGCTGTTAGTCCCTCTTCCATGCAATCAAACAACCTTTATATGCCATTTGGCATCACAAGTAGCAGTTTTCTTTATGCCCAGAATGCACCCAGTATCTTTTACTACAAGAAAGAAAGTTTGATACTTTTCCAACATTTTCTCTGCCTCATTTTGATGGATGGGTGGGATATGCCCTTGTTCTCACAGAATGGGATCCTATAATGCCTGAACATTATCCCTTACATATACAAGTGATTGGGTCATTTCTTCCATTCAAATAAAATTGGGTAGGTTTTCATAATACCACGATGTAGACTGGCAAATAAACCACAGGATGCTTATTTTTCTTTTCCTATTTCAAAATTATCAGATTATCAGAAACTCAGTAAAGAGACTTTGCAAGGGGGTTAAGCACATTTATCAGACTGTTTCTTCTGGAAGATAAAAGTGAACACACTTTTTTTTTTGTTTCGCCATGGGTGGCCTATTATGAAGACCTGTCTTTGGATGAAAGCAATAGGAAGAGAAAGGGACCTGCGTACTCGAATCCACTTTATGCAGAAATATTTTGTACTGTTGATCCCTGGCTCAGCTAAGCTGATCATTAGCTCTGCAAATACCTAAGTTTCAGCCAGTGAGTAGAGTGGAGTGCCATTGGTTCCAAGTCCAGACACATAACACCTGTCTAAATACCAACAAAATTCTCTATCTTGAGTCCAAGACGCAGATTGAACTTCAGAACTCTTCTCAGACCTTACAGGAATTGGACACTGTAACAGAAAAGAGCTAGAAAGAGACACTGACTTGGCATGTATCTCAATATACAGGGCAGGACCTCCTTAAGATGCTGCAATGAGCGTATGTCAAAAAAGGAATCTGAAGCCAAATCTTCCACATCTAGTATCTTTAATATTCTTACCATCAAGCTTCTTAAAATGTTTCCTCAGTATTTTCTGTTAATGCTATTAAAGGTTGTATTAAATAACTAAATGTGGATTAGCAGAAAGGTTAAAGGAGAAGGAAGCAAGGACATTCACCTGGCACATAGGAAACATATTCACATACCTATTCCAAAGAATGCTTAATTATTTGTATGAAATGCAGGTCACTTGGTAGAGAGACTAAGTTTCACCTAATAACAGCCAGATAAACATACTGAAAATGGGAAGACTGAGCAGGAGACAGATACTTTGCTATTGTCACCTCAGACCCTCTGATATTTCATCAGTTTGTTTGGAGGTAATTTCCTTTTGATTAAATAACTACTGAAAAAAATAAGTCTTTTCATATTACCCACTTAAGATGGAAATTATTTTTTTTTTGAAACAAAGATGAATGTCATCCTGGTATTGCATGGAGGGGCAGCAGGAGCTGTGGTCTAGTAAACTAAATTCATTCCTCTAATTTAGATTTAGTTGCAACCCCTTCTTGTGGAACTGGCACTCCCAGTGAGTAATCAGGGAAAGATGGTTTACCTTTGAGTTTATACCAGTATGGCTTAGGCTGAATAAATGCTAGGTGTGCAGAGTATCATCTAAGTGTCTAGTTTTCCCTTCAGGGGTCTATCCCTGTTAGGCAAACGCTGTGCCAGCCCAGCAATGGCTCAAACCTAACCTGGGTAATAAGTGCACATGAAATTTAGTAGCTCAGCAGAACCCAAAGCTTTTGACAATCAAATGGTTAACCCTTTCACAGATCTGTTTCTTGGGAATTGAATAAATGAAGGTATTGTAATGTAAAGAACATTTGTTGGCTGAAGGCCACCATGAGGGAGATTAGTGGGGGGTATTAAAGATGAAATTATAAAGTCTCAGTGAAAGAGATTCAGTTGAATTCAATGATAAATGACAGTGAAAGGAAGAGACGGATATTTCTGAGATGAGCTGTATTTCCCTAAAGAAAAATACTTGTGAGATCAGATTTTTAAAGAAGGAGTATTCTTTTTTTTATTATTGAAAAGGTTAGATTATATCATTTTTGAGAGCTCTGTTCTACTGAATGTAATAAAAATTGACATGAAGTGTTTTAAGTTTGTTGATAATTCCATACTATTCTGACCCACTTTATCTGAATATCTTAAAATTCAATTTCACTTGTAGAAGGTATTCTCATATTATCCTGCTATATAGGCTACAAAAGGCTGGTAAATCCATAGATGTTCACGACCACTCATGCAGAAATGAAATATTTAACTACAAGGGTATCTTGTATTTCAGAAGTTATTTGCTGACACTTCATTCTCTGATCCTTGTAGTCCATACAAAATGATTTGCACATAGGAAATATAAGTAAATGCTTTACAAATTGACTTTTTGAATATTTTCTCACTACTTCTAATAGATTTTATTAAGCACTTTCTGCTCAGAAATGTTTCAAATGTTGTGGTTTTCTTTTATCATTTAAAAGCACATTGCATGTATTAATCTTCTTAAAGGATTCCTCAGTTTTCCTCAACAAAAACAATAAGAGGATAGGGGTGTACATTCTCATAACAAGACATATGAAAGCTGATGTGTATTTATTATGCTTATTAATTTAACTTTTGTTAAAAGAAAGATTAATTATAATGCTTTTATTATAAGAAAAAAATCCTTCTGTATTTTACCTAAGTCTAAACAGGTAGAAATCACTGATTTTTTGCTTAGTTTGAGTGGTTATGAATATAGAAATCTAACTAATCTTCTTTATTTAACATTTAGAACAAATTACAGGGCACATTTCATCCAGTAAAAATGCAGCCTCATGTCATTCTAAATCACATTAAGAATCAGTTGAATTTGAGGAGGTGGATGTTGAACTGTCAGATTTTAGAAAGAGTGGAAAAACTTGAGATCAGATTTTCAGCCTATGAATTCAGATGGAAGAATTTAATCAGCCACTTTCCGTGTGCTTCACTGACTATCAGAAGTTCTGTCTGTCAAATACAGATGTGGATGTGAATGTCTGATGTGTGTTTCCCAGCTCTACCTAATTAGACAACTACAGAACTGGTATTGGAATAGACAGTTAGTAGTCAGTACAGTAAACTGGACAACAGCCAATTTTGGAATGGAGAAACTATATATTTTCTGTGCAACTTCTATGTCAATAAACTGGGAAAATTATTTAGCACTGAGTCAGCCTTTCACAGTGGATTTTAGGATATAGTTTCTATTACAGAAAATAGGTTTCCATTGTTGGTTTGAAGCATAATTCTTTGATTTCCATGTGTATTAAATAGCCTTTATTTTTATTTTGTGCAGCCCGCAATGGCAGGAGAATAGAATGACCCTTAGCAAATGCTAAGAAACGCCTGTGAACCACCTCCAAAGATCTCCAGTCTTAGTCACACGCCCTGGTAACCCACAGGGAGTCCCAAAGTGTTACTAGCCACTGCCATAATGGAAATGTGAACATTACAAATTTTACCACTGTAAAACGCTTTCTGAGCCTGCCTCTTGTGCTATGCAAAGGCTATTACCCCATCCAACTCTGCAAACAGACTGTCCTTTATTATCTGTGTGATAGCATTAGCATCACAGACAGTATTCATTTTCTTGCCGATTCTCACTACAGGACACGAAGAAAAAAGCTTCCTGATCGAGGCAGACACAGTTCATCAGGATTCAAGTGTTGACAGAACAAGTTGAATAGTAACATACATTTCAAACATTATATTGTAAAATTCCTGTAACGCATCTGGTCAGTGCTGTTGCTAGAAGTCATAGCCTGACTCCACTGGGCACACTGTTTTGCCTCAGTTCAGTTACTTGCATTTAAATACAGCCTAGGCAGAATGGAAGGGCAATGAGATTTTTGAATAATTTGCTGGAGGGCTTAAAATATCTTAGTAGAACAAGACAACTATCTAAAAAAAAAAATAAAAAAATTCTCCTGACTGGCACATTCATGGCTTCATGACTAATTTGAGATGGCATAATTTTAGAGATACTATGACGAGGACAGAGCTGCCGCATCCTAAGACTTCACTGTACTGTCATAATGTGAGGGTATAAGGACTCCAGAAAGGGCACAATACTTGTCATTTAAATTAAAAGTGCCAGGATGGTTGTCCATGTTGTTGAGCTCCTGGAATGGCAACATCTTATTTTGTTTCAGAGGTTACCAAAACCTATACTTTCATCAATTCATCTATGGAGCGTTTCAGAGTCTCTGTGGAGAGATACACTTTAAATCAAATTGCTAAGTAAAGCAGGAGACTAATTGGTTTCTGATTCCTATTTGGTTTTGCGTAGAATTTAAACTTCTTGGTTATGCAACCCTAAACAGTTTGAAAACAAATTCCTTGTGAGGATATTATCTCTCTGTGAGATGCATTGCCAAAACTGCAGTTTGAAGGATGTTTAAAGTATATTCATATGAGCAGGGGTCTGGTACTTGGTGTCCTACAAAGTAGTTCTTCAAACTGATTTGTTGCCTTGGTCTGAATAGTCCACACAGACCAATGTACAGGAAACACAGAACAAACAGATCTTATTTAAGTTCTGTGGAAGGCAAATTATGATGTGGAACAGCACTTTAAGGTATGATACAAAACTGGTAGGATACTTTTCCCCCCTTGTTTTTTTTTCTCAGTATAGTTTACCAACTTCCTTATACCTTTTGTGGAGGAAACACCTAAATAATTTTTCTTTCAAGATCAAAATAGGAAAAAAAAGGAAATGTCTAAGTTAGGTGAAACCCTCAGGTTAATTTTTTCAAAGTTAATTTATTAAGGGGAAGGAAGTAGGCCTTCTCCCCATGCTTAGTGCTCTTAGATATTACAGGTACAGTGTTGTGGCTGCTTTGCTCTGACATTCCAGCTTGTCCCCCCTATCTATACACGTCTTGTCAAGCAAACTCTGCCTACATCTTGAAAATGTTCAGAGTTTACTAATTGTAAAACTAAATAAAGAAAGAATCTTCTTAGGAATTTCCTGGAAATCCAAAGTATTCCAGATTCTTAACTGTGATACCATTTGAGAGTAGGGTGTGCCTCATTATACTACTACAGCACATCTCCAAAATCTTGATACTGAGGCCTTCCAAGATGCAGCTATACTTACACTATGTAATAATAATAAT
>NW_008673085.1:0-8919 GCF_000695815.1 Acanthisitta chloris
AGCAGGCTAATTACCTCGGAAAAAAAAAAAATCCTCTGAAAAGGAATGTAAGAGTCACGGTTTGATCCGAGGGAAATAAATATAAGTGGTGTTTATTTAATATTCCCCTGCCCTTTAAACAAGGGAAGTTTGCCAATGTGGAGGTAAAAATGGCTCATTATAAAGAGCTGAAGCTGTGACCTAGCGCAGATGCTGTAGATTACACAGAGTAATTAGAACATCATGTCAGATAGAGCTTAATTAAGGGGGTGCTGGGTATCAAGCTTCCCCCTGGGACCATGGGCCAGGACCACAGCAGGTCTGCTTGCCCACCCACCCAGCCCTGCCTGTTCATCCCCACAACCCTCTCGAATGCAATCATAAAATCATTTAGATGGGAAAGATTAACTCAGTGCTGCCATGATCACCACTAAACCATGTCCCCATGTGCCACATCCACATGTCTTTGGAACACTTCCAGGGGTGGTGACCAGCACTGGTCTAGGCAGCCTGTTCCAATGCCTGATCAACCTTTCAGTGAAGAAATTTTACCTAATATTCAAACTAAACCTCCTCTGGAGTAACTTGAGGCTATAGCCCCTTGTCCTATTACTTGTTAATTGGGAGAAGAGACTGACCCTCATCTGGCTACAACCTCCTTTCAGGTAGATGTAGAGAGCAAGAAGGTCCACCTGAGCCTCCTCCAGGCTAAGCACCCTCAGCTCCCTCAGTCACTCATCAGACTTGTGGTTCAGATCCTTCACCAGCTCCCACTGCCCTTCTCTGGACATTGAATTTTTTGTTGTGAGGGGCCCAGAACTGAACACAGGACTTGAGATATCTGACCGGTACCAAATGCAGGGGGCTGGTCAAGGCCCTGGTCCTGCTGACCACACTATTGCAGATACAAGGCAGGATGCCATTTGCCTTCTTGGCCACCTGGGCACAAATTTGGTGACCATGCCAGCAGCACTCCCAGTCACACAAGCTGTCTAGCTCCCTATTTTCTATGCTTTCCCCAGCCATCTGGGCCTCACTGATCCCACGTTTTCCACTCGAGGTCTCTGGCTTGTCCCCTGTGTTGTGCTGTACTCTGTACAGCTCCCACCACCAAATGCCACTAACCCTCACTGACATCTCCATATATGCACAGGGAAGGATGAGGACCAGTTTGCTTTTGGAAAGGGACTTTGAGGGAGAAAACCCTCCCATAGGCATGAACTTGTGAGACTGCCCCAGTGGCCTCTCCCAGGAAAGCAGGACATTGCAGAGCATAGCCAAGTTATTGCAGCCACAGCATGTGCTTTCACAAAGTTCAGCAATTTCTTTCTGGTTGCTGCACTGTGGGTGTATTGTCTGCACGTGCCCCAGCAGTGACAGGGTCAGTGCAAGTATCCCACATCCCTTCTCCTCTCCTCATGCTGCTCACAGAGCCTGTGCAAGCTCCACACTGCTCCTGCCACATCAGCAGCATTGCAGGTGAGGGACAAACCCTCCTGCCAGGGCAGGTACGTAATTCCTCAAAGTTGAATGTTAAATGATTGTTTCAACTCACCTTTAAGTGTCTGGGATGACAGATAGTCTCCTGGTCTTTTGGCGTCTATTCAGAGAGCCCAGGGTGACATTTTTCCTTTGCCCATCTTCACCCACCTCCCTGTGACAGCCCTGAGCCCAGGGGAGGCTGGTGGCTCCCAGCCAAAGTCTCACCTCATTCACATTCCAGTAAATCCCAAGGACTAGAGTGACTTTGGGAGAAGTATTTTATTCTAGACCGCCCTAATGAGTTAATTAAAGCACCTGAGTATTTAGTTTGGTTACTCTCATTTTTAGTAGTTCTCTCTCACCTCTAACTAGCTCGGTAAGTCTTACCTGCTTCTCTCCCCGATTTGTCTGTGTCTCTCTTGCACCGAGGGGTAAGGGTTTGTAATCTAGGAGTCACTCAGAAATAACCTCTAATTAATCAGAACAAAGCTAATCAGGAGTTTTACTGATCAAGTCCATAAGCACTACAATTTCTTAATATTTAGTATTTCAAATACAGCCACACAGCCCACACCCCATCCCAATGCCCAAACTGACCTGCACAGAGCACTGAGGGATGTTCAACTTCTGCTTCAAGTTCCTTTTCTCTGGATTATATTTCTAAAAACCACCAAAAACCCAACAAACCAAATCCCCAAAATACTTAAGTGACAAGTCTTTGTGGTTAGTAGTAACCTGATGCAAAGAGGTTAGGTTTTTTCATCATTATAGTCAGCAAATATTCTATCAGCTGAACAAACTAGGGACCATTTTTACTGAGGGAAATCCACACCTTTCTGGGGGGCACAGAAGTGGAAATCAGCCTTAGACTTTCTTTCACATCTGAAGATTCCTTACCCAGGTGAACATTTGAGACAGCAGCTTCACTGAATGGACCTACCACACTATGTCAGACACCACCCAGAGTCCCTTTTTGTCAGGCATTAAACTAAACGGATCAAACTAAGACATCTTCCAGACAAGTCAGTCTAATTTGACTAAATTAGGAAATGGGGAAAAAAAAGTGCCAGAGATTGTAATGAGCTTTGGGTGAGATGCCTCAAGAGAAAGGTATAAACTTGCCTGCATGCAGGAAGACAAACCCTGAGCTCCTGGAAACCACTGGGGAAGGCTGACAGACTTCACAGTAGGCACCACACTCCGTGACCAGCCCTTGGCATCCACCAGCAGGCACAGACAGGAATCACCCTCTCACAATCCCAAATCACATCCAGTGTTTATAGCAATCCATAAAGCAACAAAGTGACCACACAGAGAATGATTTACGACCCATTGAGAAAACTATTGTTTATTTAGAAAAAAGGTTACACTGGTAGAATTCAGCAGATAAAAAAATTCTTTTTTTTTTCCTTTTTTTTTTAAAAATGTCATTGTGAAATTTTCAGACTAAAGTTCAGCAATACAAAGCTCCTGTAGCTGTAACTGAAACTTAATTTATTTCAGTTTTGAAGAGAGCATTTCCAATCAATCTAAAAACAACGTGACGAACAAAAGGTGTGACAAGGGACAACTGAGCACAGGTTTAGGCTGGGATGGGACAGGGCTCATTCTTTGTTTCTTTAAACAAGTCAACGTTATACACAATATACAAATAACCCCTAAGCATTGCATGAAAACAGTGCTCCCACTTACTTCTTTTTTTTTAGTTACCGATATTAAAAACAGGCCAGGTAATAAATAAAAACTGAGTTTAAATGAGGTAAATCCAAAAAGGTTCAATAACTGTTTATTTGTGGTTTTCAAACATCTAAAAGAATGCAATTTCAAACTGAAAGAATGACTAAACTCAGGCAGTATTTTCGACAAACTAAAGTGGAGCTATGTACACATGAAACCTCATTTGCACTATGGCAACTGTTTGTTTGCAGCACATTGTGCTAAAATATGGAATAGGTAACACTTTCAGCCAGGTACTGAAAATAAATGTGTAAGAAACTAAGCAACAAGTTAAAAATACAGTAATGTACAACTTAACAATTAAGTCCTTAGCATGGGGAAATAAAGCAGAGAACTGAATAATTTAAGGAGATGCAGATGGGTCCTCTTCATTCACAATTTTCTGTGCAATCTATACTCTGGAAAATACATTTCTGGTCACAGCTGGATATCTTCCCATTTCAATATCACCTGCAATGAAGGCACAACATAATTGGAGTTAGCTGTTGTTCAAATGAGCTCTGATCTCACAACTTCACATTTTATTCCATTAACGACTCAAAGAATGAGGGGGGGAAATAAAACTGTTTTCATAATTTTGAAACTAGTTTATTCCACAGCAAGAACTACATTAATATGAGCACTGCATTGTAAGTGGTGAAACACTAATTTAAAGATACAAAAAGGAAACAAGTAGTCACTTGTGAAGGTATAAACTCCTTTAGAAGTACAACCCCCTCAAAATATTACTATCTCTAAATTAGGCAAGAAACAAATGCAGTCAGATATGGTACATTAGGAAGAAAGTTATCAAAGACTTAGCAAACAGGAGCACAGGCTCAGATTTCACAACTGTGTTGCTGTACAAAGTACTTTTTCATACTTCACTACTCAAACCGTGGGGTGTTGTCAATATTCCAGGCCAGATGCTTCAGTTTAGCCCATTCCACAGCTGGATGTGAATTCTACTGTGCAACTGACATTTACCTGAGCACTCATGGCTTAGCCATGAAAACACAGTTGTGCCTTTTTAATTGATGATAATCCTCACTCTATATCGAATTGCTAGTCGAGACAAAACTTGACATTTTATTGTTAGAGAAGCTGCAAGTGCTGAGTAGTGAATTCCATCTACCAAGACCGTCTTCTTTATTTTTTTCCAAACTACCATTGAAAGAAATGGGGAATAAACTAGGATCCATCCACAGTGATCAGACAATAACAGCTATGAAGGACAAAGTCTAAAAAAATTCCATTAAATTCTTTTCAGAGAATGCTCATAATTCTCAGTTTGGAAACTATTCACAGAAGTATTTCCCACTATTTCAAGAAGCTAAGAAGCAATAACCTGAACTCCCATCAGTTTCACTACCCTCCAAAGAGCACAGGGTACCAGCACATGCTCTGTTACCTGAAAACCCTCCACTTCTGTGCCCTCAGCTTCAGAGGCTGAATGAGCCATGCCACCGAATGGAACGCAAGACTTTCTGCAATCAGCCCCCTTTGCTCTTTGAGGCCACAATCCATGAGCAGAGACTTTTTATCAGAAGACATTTCCAGATGAATCAAAGACTTCAGAATTCAAACATGGTTTTTCTTTGTTTTATTGGACCCTTGTCAAAACACTCTGCTACATAAACAAACCTGCAATCCTCAGGTCTCTTGGGAAACAATTCCCAACAGCAAAGCATTTACACCTTTCAAATTTGGTTTCAGTTAGAGGCAAACAGAAGAACTTGGGGCTCTGTCATGGTCTCTCTCTGACACCTAAAGCAAGTACAACCACTACAAAGAGCAATGCTCATTTCAGAGTCCACAGCCAATACATCTCGCCAGTAAATTCTGCCATCTATCATCTTAAGTATTCTCCAACATGATACCTATGTAATTGAACTTCAAAAACCACTGAAGGTTGGAAGGGACCTCTGAAGACTGTCCAACATCCTTGCTCAAAAAGCAGAATGAACTACAGCAGGTTGCTCAGGGCTGTGGCCTGCCAAGTCGTGTTCGGAGTAACGTAAGGATGGCAGCTGCTCTCACCTCTCTGGGCAAACGGTGAGTTTTTGACCATACTCACAATAAAAAGATTCCCTCCCATCTTTAAACAGGACTCACAGCAAACCACGTCTGTGCAAGGTAGCATCACTTTCCATACCAGCCAAGACAGTCATGAAAACAAGACTCATTTTCAGCCTCATCAATCCTTCTTCCAAATCTGAGATGAAGAAGGACTTGTGCATTCAAAAATACTGACTTTTCTAACAGTATCAGTTTGCCTGATAAAAAAAAAACTGCCTTAGATGTTTTCAGTTGTCAGAACAATATTACTCTACAAAAGCAAATAATCTCAAACCATGAAAATGTGTGGGTGAATAAAAGAATTGTTTCTATTTCATTTCTGTTTGTGTTCACTTTGCTCAGAGTCTACAAAGTTGTAATAGAAACAATTCATCAATTCTAAATTGGGAATGAGCATAAGAATTATAAAGCATTTGGACAATTTGTGAAAAGAATCACAAAGAGGAAGAAGTCACATTCTTTGATATTTGTTAAATACTATCAGTTATTTCCATGTTTACCTAAGACATTGACACTTTTTAAAATGTAAAATTGTCCACTGCTTTACATGGAAAGGTTAGTAGTTCTGTGACTGAAGTTGGGTAGCTCAGGTGAACTAGCCTGAAGTTCACTAGGGCACTTTCCTTCCCAAAATACTGAAAACAAAACATTCCAAAACTCTCAAATGACTCGATGCAAAGAGGAGAAAATTCCCAACCTCATACCCCTAAAACCAAATCTAAGTGTCCATCTATTTGCATAGGTTTAAAAAAAACAACTAAAAAAAAATAAAAAAAATCAGAGCATCAACTTCAAAGAACAATTGATTTTTCCAAAAGATCCAGTGCAAAAGGGGTTACTTATAATTCCCTGAAGTTTCTTCTCTTTGAGTCAATGCTCCTAGATTATCAAGACTGATGATTCTCAGGATCACATGGATTCACCTCTGCTTTTGTATGGCAAACCTTGCATGGAAAAAGTGATGAAGATGCAACTACAGCAAACACTGTTGACATATAACACCCCCATTTCCTCCCTTCTCCTCCTCCCACACCCTCAATTTAGTCACCTATACAATCTCTGTGCTGATGATGGGGAAGTGTTTTCCTCTGGGATAGAAATCAAATGAAAAAAAACCAACCCAAAATTACACACACCCAATACCAAAAAAAACTAAACAAAGAAAAAAACAGGCTGAAAAAATCCCCACAAAACAACTAAAAAGGCCCAGACCCCACCCTGCCACTCTGGGTGATTTCAGCCACTGCAAGCTCAGGCTGTTTTGTCTGTACATCCTTCACCAGTGAGCAGGACCCATGGGAGATATCAAATCAAACCAAGCAAATAATAAACATTTTTACCTTGACTGAACCAAATCTTCATTATCTGTGCTTGTCTGAAGATTTATGAGTAGATCCAATGTTAAGGAAAAAAAAGCCATTTTGCTATATATAATAAAATTAATTTTCAGTATTTTTCTGAAATTTTAATGCGTAAAAGGATATTGTTTCTTTTCTTCCTTCCCTCCAGTACTGTCCCGTTTCTCTTTCTTCTCTGCTTTTTCTTTATCATGTCTTGACTCCTTTAGAAATACAAATATGGGAAATAGCTTATTATGGTACACACTGTACAAGCCCATTAGGACTCTAATACTTCATGTTATAACTGGACACAGTTAAAAAAAAAAAATCATCAGTCAAAATGACATACACAGCTTCTATGATTTCTTAGATTATTTTAACTTTAAGTTCTTTGATAACCTCTAGCACCAGAGTGAAACTGGGAATTCCTGTCTGGTAGTTTACATACACAACTACAACATACTTACCTGTTTTCACAAACAAAAGCTGTGCTGACACACATACATGAAAATCTGAATTACAGACTAGTCTATATGTAAGGCAAGTCTCTTTTCATCTATTTGCTCAGCAAACCAGTCTGCAAATACTCTACGCTATTCAAAATCTAAAGTTCTGAATTTTCCTGGCTACTGCCAAAATGAACAATTCCTCCAATTTATCCTGCCAGGACTGACTGCTGAAATATTTAGAGCCCTAATACACCAGAAGTTGCAGAAGCACTTCTACACATTCACAGACTATCTTTTTGATTTAGGTCATAAAGCAGAGTCAAAATTTAGGAAAAAAATCAGCTTGTTCTGTCAAAAACAACAACACAAAAAGCAACAAAATGAGAATAGCTTATTTTACCTTTTTGCTACCAGAGGAGCTCTTCTCCATCTTTTCTGCTTTGATTGAATCACCTTTCTCTTTTCCTGAAGACTTTGATTTGTTTTTCTCCTTCTCCTTTTCATTTAAGCGAGGGGAATCAGAAGGACTTTCACTTTTGCTGTGTTTTGAAGAACCAGCTAAAAGCAGAACAAAAAGTTGTAATTCACAGCAAGGAAAAGCCTAATAAACACACACCGAAGTCAATACATACTTGTGCCATTTTCTTCTTTGCGACGTTTGGTTGAATCCTGTGGTACCTCTCGGTCACTGTTAGAATGATCCTGGCACCAAATACAATTATGCAGATGTTAGCAGACTAAAACACACTCCTGAAGCAGCACCTGCTGAAAATGTTATTTTGGAGAACTAATTTTTTAATAGTTAAAATGTAACTGAGTTGTTACATTTTGCAGAAAGTTTCTTGAGATTTTGAGGGGAAAGTTTGGAATATATTACTGTAACCCAAACTTTGGAGGAGTTACAGAACCAAAACCCAACACTGATATGGATCACTTCCACTGGGATGTGCTGTACAGCCAATTATTAGGGCAAGGACTTGGGCCAGAAAGCTTTCCAAGCACATACCAACTCTCTAAACTAGTTCATTAAAAATGTCACCAACCCTTTTTCGTTCTTTCCTGTCCTTTTCATCTTTCTTCTCTCTCTCTCTGGATCTTTCCCTTGACTTGTCCAAATCTTTCTTCTCCACTTCTCTCTCCTTACTCTTGGACAGTGTTGGAGTAGTGTGGTTTATGTAGTGCTGTTAAATTAAGGCAACATCACCAAATGTTAATATGTATTCCTAGATGTGTAAACAAAAACTAACATATCAGCTCTACCTCAGAGACCAAAATTAAACATAAATATTTTACTAGCAAAACAAAAAGTGATTGAAGACGCATTCAAACCTGTCATCTATAATTTAACCCACAGCTTATTTACTCAACACTGGGAATTCACACATACTTTCTCTTAACCGAAGCACTTGTACTAAACACACACAGTGCTGTTCACCAGGACTGCTGGATGCATGAGAACAACTCAGATTGCACAGCTACAGGAGCAGGATATGCAGATTACTGGACTGAATTAACACTTGCAATCTTGCCTGGAATGAACAAACTGAATCAGCTGCTTAAACAGGTTCTAGTTAATATTTAAAGAATAACCTTTAGTAACAAAGTATTTAAGCTAATACTTTGAATAATGTGTTTCTTCATCTAACTCCTAAACTTCAAATGATTAGAAGAGCTGAACAGAGAAAAGAATTGGGTTTTTTCTGCAATGTGTTCTAGATTCTTATTCCACTGTCTCTTCTAACCAGCTTTGATAATCTGCATGGAACACACTAGTTTCACAATGTTGAATATAAACTGGGATCACAGGGGTGGAGAATAGTCACAGTGATGTCACGTTTAACACTTGACAAAGCGTAAATGCTACTGTGCGCATA